>NW_015114997.1:0-71277 GCF_001443285.1 Poecilia latipinna
TTATTATTATTATTATTATTATTATTATTAAAAAAAATCCAATAAAAAACATGTCATTTTTTTTGGACAATGTCTTATAACAAAGAGCAGTTAAAGTTTTCCCTCCGCTGGTCTCATCAGACTTCACGATTTCCTCAGGAACTGTTTCAGAGGGATCCTTCCTCGCATTCTCATCTCCAAGATAAATTGGCTGCCAGCCAGCTGGTCTGGATCGTTCTGGTCTAAATAGGGAGAGAGACAGCAAAGACGGCTTGTCAATTTGTTCCCAATATCCTGCCTCACAGTGATCCCCGACCTGCCCACTTCAATCCTCAACACTATTAGGAGTGTCTCAATCCGAGCGGAAAGCAGCAAAGCTATTACAGCAAAGTTGTGTCAAGACATTCGTCTTTAATTAATCACACATAAAAATTAAACTCCTGATAAACAAGACCGCAGATTTCAGGTTGGAGTGACTCCACTGATGGAAGAGAGCCTGTTTCCTCCGCAGTAAATTCTGATGCTTGATTTATACGCAGTCGCTTTGGCATATACGTGTCACTTTTCCATTTTGTTCAAGTAAATGCTCCTGGGGCCCCTTCAGCCATTACTTTATTCTGCTTTCGGAGACTTTATGGCAGTTTAGAGAGCTGCCACGGTGCCCAGACACAGTTGTCTGGACCGTGAAAAATGAGTGCCATTTTCTCCAACATCTGATTTAAATGTTGCTAGCGTGATTTAAAAGACCCACGCGGTATTTGACAAAAGCGAGCGGTAAGACAACCTTTCCGCAAATAGCTTTGCTGACATTAGGAGAAACAGTCTGTGTTTGCCTTGATTTGTGCAGAGCCGTTTTCTTGGACAAACTGCCTGTTCCTGGAGATAAATGAGTTAATCCTACCAATTCTCTTGTCCTTTCAGTGAACAAGGGCTGTAAATAATCACGCACGAAAGGGTCATTATGCACTTAAGGTATTTAGCCCTCCTGAATGTTGGGAGAAAATGAGAAAGCTCTATCTCAATTGTGACTGATAAACACAGAGAGCTGTTTGTGGAAACAGAAATAAATGCCTCGATGAATCAGTCCAGAGGACCCGTTTGGATTACGCAGTGTATCAGTGGCACTTACAGTAGCCAGTTAGTGTTTGTTCATGGTTCCACCAGAGCCGGCTAATACTTCATAATTATGTGATGGAAACTCGGTCTCTTTCGCTGTTACCAGCTTGACTTCCTCTCGCTGTACAGTTTTCTCCAAATAAATCCAGAAATCTTTCTTCAGCAACACAAACGGTGGACACACAGTAACTTGGAGGAAAATGAAAGTTTTTGTGATAAAAACAAATTAAACCATCAGATATTGTATTATTTTATTTTTTTCTTCTAGTGTGACATAATTCTTGGATTATTTTATCAACAAAGATAAATAATTCATACCAAGAGTGATATTTGACATTACTTTTCTTCAAATGGAATTGCTTCTTTTTTTTTTTTCCAAAGAGGATGAAATGAAGAACAATCCTATAAACCATTCAGATTTTACTCAAGAACTTTTGGCATCTGATAGAAATCTGAAAACAAAAAGGGATTTAACTTTTCAGTATCACAGTCATAGCATACATTTAAAAAAACAACAACAAAGGATTGTTTTCACCAGCCTTACTGACCGAAAATCTGTGCGATCAGCTCAAGAAATCTGTGGAGAAGAAATGTTCTCATGATCTGAACACAAGCGAATATTGGAACTGGATCAAAATGTGGTTTAGTAAAGTATTAGCTTAAGTCTGCATGTTTTTTTTTAAGTCACAAAACTTGCCATTTTAATAGAAATGTCACTGTAGACATAGTATCTCAACAGGGGTGTGAAGAGTTTTTATATACATGATGCAAATACGTAAGTCAGTCATGGAACTAGAAGCAAATCAGCGATTTCAGTTTGTTCTATGTGTGAAATGTAATTACCTAAATTTAAATAATTTGAATGAATAAAACCCTGTCAATCTTGACTTAATCATCAAAATTGCATGGGTGTGTGTGGCAAAGGAAATACTTTAAACAGCCTATTGACATCTCATTTTCATGTCATTTTTGGACAAGTTTCCAATAATTTAATTCGGCACAATTTGCATAATTACCTCTGGGTTGCATTTTATTTACGTTGCTATAATTCAAACAGTAGTGAAATTTGCCGCTTTGCAATTCCATGTTTAAACAATGTTGTCAATCAAACGTTTTAGCCACAGCCAGGAAGAAAAGAAAATTCAAATGTTGGTCATAACTAAGCCTGGATAGTCACTGGTACAACGATCTTTGTGCATTTTTCACATTAAAACCATAAACTATAGCATTATAAAAGCTGCACATTGTTTGTGACGTGCCAGAAAGTTAACGCTGCAAATCATCCTTAAAACAACACTCCCAAAATGAAACTGGTGGTGGCAGTATCATACTGTGATGACACTTTTTTGAACAGGGAGTTGAGAGGAAGACAGATGGAGCTAAAAGCAAAGAAACACTCAGCATTGTTTATAGTAGAAGTGCAGTTGTATGTCCTTCTGTTATTATCCGTTTGTTATTCTTGCTTTTTTTTTTTAAGAACTCCGAGTATCACATGTGTCTGTTGTAATTGTATAAGCCCACAAATGTTTTATTTGTTTGCTTTCTGTCGATTGATAATGTGCCCAAGAGACTCTTGTATTGGATTGTCAATAGTGCCGATACAAAAAACCCAATTCACGTTTACCTCAATGCATTGTTCATTTCCAACAAACACTTGCAAACTATTATGCTCTTTGTGTGTGAATTGAAATTAATGGACCCAGTGGGCAACAATGGACAGCCACAACAAAGCAGTATTTTCTCCATGTGGCGCATTTCATCATGGCTGTTTAGTAATAAATTACTGCTTCACAAATGGGGGTGATCAGATCTAATGAATGCTTAAATTTGAGTGGCCATTCACGCGAAACTGTGCTTATTGAGTGAAAATAATTGACCATAAGAGTAATCTGTGGGCAAATTCATCTCTGTAATGACGCCCATGTTTCCACTAGATGGCCCTTGCATCCAGCTGTGTTGCCTCTTTGGGAGTCATGTTTCATTACCACTTGATCTGATTGCTACTTATTATTATGTTTGTTTTCTTTTCTTTCTTTCTTTCTTTTTTGCCAGAAAACCCCCAACTGACTCTAATTTCACAAAGACTGTTTGGAAATTCAAATAAAAGGGGAGCTGAAGTCAAAAGGGTGCTTCTTATTAATGTTTTGAACATCATTTTAGTAGTAAAACAACTTTAACCTTTGCAAGTTAATTCCAGCTGCTTCCAACTCTGATGCCCATTGCTTTTCCTTGCTATCAGACATCAAAGCATAAAATTGCATAAAATCATAAACAAATGCTGTGCGAAGGAAACGGCTTAAGTGCTTCTCGCATGAAAACATCCCAAGCTACGCAGTTAGCCAAAAATAGCCACTGTCATTGAAAAACAACCTGCCAGTGTTCAGCAGTGTACAATATGTTCTCCCCATTTGAGGAAGTGGTTTGCTCACTAGACTGTTTCACACGCAATCCTCTAAGAAGGCCTGATATTGAAATCATTTCACTTAGTGGCTGTAATTATCTGCTCTTTGGAAGAAATCGTACTGCGCAGAGGCGAGCAGGTCGAGCACGGTGAAACCAGAAGCACCACATTGCAGGATAGGAGATGTCAGTCATGTCTCATGTTGGGCATAAATTGCTCTCCATGCAATGATGGATTTCCCTCCTGAGCTGCTTCATGAACACCACCGAACCAGATGCATATCCACACACATCACAAAGTTTCTGCTGTTTGGTCTTTGGGTAAACTGTGATGTTATTTACGCACGCAAGGCATGTAAATCATATGTCATGTTACAATTAGTCACACTGTGGGCACAGTTATTGGGGAAGTCTTGTTTTTACTAACCAATAACAATATTCTTGGTCAATCCAAAATGTTAATAAACCTCAAACGTGAATGTTTAAGAAAGTAAAAGTGAGTTTTTGGCTTTCTCTGGAGAATAATGTGCACAATTATTGGGCAACTGTCAATGTGGAGAGTTATTACACAACTAAATGAAAGACATGTTTTCCCATCTCACTTTTTCTATTTTCATCTCTTTATTTGAGAATTATAAACAAATTTATGTATGTCCAATCAATATTCCTAATATTTAAAAAGGAAATCAGTCACCAATATAGCCACCATTACTTTCAATAACATTGATAATCCTTCATTTCATGGAGTCTGTTGACAATCAACTTTTTAATCAACAATAACTACTGACTCACAGATACCATTCAGAGAGACGGATTGTTTTCCATCAATGTAAGAACTGACCACAAGTTCTCAGTTCAGTTCAGGTCAGCTGAGGAAGAGGCCGTTTCAAAGGTTTCTCATCTTTTATACCTTTACCAGTTATACATGCAGAGAAGTACCTGGATGCATGTAAAGGAGCGTTTGTCTTCTTGAAAGATGCAACCTTCTTCCTGCATCATTGCTTGAAGACGGTGCATTTTAACTGGCAGTAGGTTTGGGAGTCGACTTTGAGTTCATCTTCAACCCATTAAAGTCCAACTAGTTAATCTTTAGTAATACTAGCCCATACCAGAAACCCACGTCCATCTTGCTGCCGTCTGACTCCTAGTGGAGCTCTAGAGCCTGCTACTAATCCGTTCTGTCTCATCTGTCAAGAGTCACTGTCATTTCTGTAGACCATAAAACCTTTGAAAAACTTACTTGTTTAACAATTGTGCACACAGTGTATGATGGGAAAAAGAGAAAGACCAATAGCTATTTAATAAACAATCATGCAGAGACATTATTTTCCTTCAAGACTTTTGTCAAACAGTAGCTATAAACTGTAGGGATGCCAACCACAACATCTCCAGATGCTCTTTGATTCCCACTCACAACCAGAAGTACTATTGCTCCATTGGAGTGAAAATCTCCCAGATCATGATGGCGCCTTCTTCATTGTCTAATGTAGACGATATTTTTCTATGGATCTCCCTGTTACGCCTTCAAAGATGGGTGCTACCAGGACAACCCAGACCGTCTTCCATCATTGATTTTTCCATCTTTAGTGCTATTTTACGTAGTCCAAACTGTGTAATTTAAGTTTGAGGTGCAGAAGGAGACTTTTGAAGACATTTTTGATTTAAGTCCTTTTATCCCATTTCCTTATGGGCTGCAGTCAGCATCAATCACATCGATCCTCACTGGATTCCCTGGTTTAGAACAGGGGAAGTTTTCTTGGGTCCACCAATTGATTATATTTGCCTCAACCTTTGGATACAAGCATAAAAAAAACACAAAAGGTTGGAGTGTATAATTGGAAATAGATTAAGAGGAACAACACTTAGGGAAAATAGTTTAAAAATCAATTTTCACCTTCTTTCTAAATCTTCTGTTTCAAATCTTCATAATTTTGTAGCCATTTTGGCTGGCTTATGATTTATGCTTTGAGATGTGTGTGCATCATTTCTTAAATATTCTGTCTGCCTTTTCTAAATGTGCTTATAGATTACTGTGCACAAACACTTAGTTTACTTTGTACTTGTTTTCTTCCAAGTACTTTCATGTAATCATTCAAAGTGGCTCTTTCAACATTTCGTTGCTGGACGCAACAATGAAGTGCAACGTTTTCTTGAAACTCTACCTGGAGTTTCATTGGGGAACATGTCTGCAGCTCTGTGACCCATGCTGACACATTGGGACATGAGGCTTCGCAGGGCTGCTCAGGCTCGACATGGCTCCAAGGCTTTAGCTCGGGCAGAGTTGGTACCATTTCTCTCTGTGAGTTATGGGTCGTAGACAATGACGCAAATTGGCTAAATGTTCGCCAAAGGAAATTGAAAACAGCAAGGGGAGTGGGATGCAGGGTCTAGCGGGGTGGAGGTGTTTTGTCTTAAGCTAAAATGTCTTCGACCAGAGGGCAGGGTGTGAATGGGAGCATGTCCAGGTGGCGTGTATGGGCTGTCCGGCCTTCATTTGGACCGGGTCAGTTTACCTCTCCGTCCCCACACACTGACCCTTTAATATGGGCTGTTTCTCCTCTCCTTTCACCCTGGCTTTTATGGCCCCATGTAAATCTCTCTCCGGTAACACAAGCTTGTCAGCCCCCTTTCTTCTCAACACATTTATCCTCATAGACAATTCAAAGAGGCACTGCGGCAAGGAGGCGGTATGCGGGCTTATAAGACTTGAAATAGATTGAAAGAGACTGCGGGATGATCAAAAAGGAGAAAGTCCAGCGTGAAACCTTAGACATGGGAACACCGGACACTCGAGTGGGCAAGAAAGCCTCTTTCAGATGAAAGGCAGTCGTCCATCAATAAGTCATTAAAGAAGACACGTAGGCCCAGGAAAAGGGAACGTTGATGATTACAGTCGTCCCCAATTCAAGCGAAAGCACACACGAAGGGAGATTACAAGGTGAGAGTGATCCTTGCCTAGGAATTAATAAAACACTATGGGCAAACTAAAACACAAGTCAAATGAGGAAGTGATGAGCACCATCTGGTGGATTTTGTTTTTATGGTCTTATAACACTTTCCGTGTGATGAGAACAAAATCTCCACTTGGTTTGTAATCATTGCAACAGTGGAAATTAAGTGCAAGGAGGTCAGTAACTGCTTAAATAGGATTTCCTTTTGCAACACAAGGTTCTGCAATAAACTACCAGCCTGGGTATTCTGTCAGTTTTATGCCCTCAGTCCTATTTGTGTTCTATGAATAAATAAAAGAGCTACCATGGATGAATAAACAAACAAAAACAGTCCATTTGCATTGGAGTTTCTCCCAGCTGGTTGGAGTACGCTGCTCCTCAAAAGTATCCAGGCCCTTTTGAACTTTCCCACATTTTGTGACGTTGCAAACTCAGCTAGTCTTTATTGTAGTGTAAAAGACCAACACCAAGCAAAGCAGAAGTGTACATGGAGTTCAGTTTTCAACACGTCTCTATCAGCATCACACATCTTGAGACTGATATTTTTATTTTTTTGAAAATAGTTCGAGCTCAGCCATTGGATGGATGGTATCTGTGAACATCAGTTTCAAATCTTGCCACAAATTCTCATTTCTTGACCTTGACTGGGTTGTTTTAATACATCGCTACAAGCTTCGATCGAACCCATTCCACATCCGGTTATAGATGCTGGCCCAAAGTTGACGATTCACATTGTATTTACTTGCTGAGTCTTCCATAAATTAAAAAAAAAAAATGCAACAATTAAATCACTCGCTGATGTTGATGTGGTTTTACAAAGTAAATACAAGCAGTCTTTGGGTCTGATTACATTTTTCTCTGCTGTTAAACATTTTCACTAATTTATCCCGCTTGCTGCTGTGAAGTAGAAGAGAGAAGTGCAGTGAGGGAAATAGATAACTTATAAACTACTTTCAGAATGTGAAGTCTAATTACCACAAAGTTATTTAATCAAAACAAATCAATATAAAATACACACTCATGCACTCTGTTTGCTAAGCAGGTGTCTTATGAGGACTGGATTTTATTAAGGGGTATCAGTTTAAAAGGGACTGAATATATATATAAACACCACCCTTTCAGATTTTTATTTGAAAACCATTTATTATGCTCTAATTTGAGATATTCTGTTACATAAAACCTCAGGAAATATATGGAAGTTTGTGGCTTTAATCTCAGAAGATGTGCTTTGAAAGGGTTGTGAATAATTTTTGCAAGGCTCTGTTGCGTGACCCTTTCCGTCCTAACAAGATAAGCCCATAACTTTAACACAGGTGGTCCAAGCTGACCCTGATCTGTCTCAGTTAACCAGTAAGAGCCATTATGGACTTGCAGGGGTCACGCTGGCACTCATTCATGTTGCTAATGTCAAACACTGAAAACAGCAAGGTTCTGAGGCGACGCATATAACAAAATTTACTGGGCAGTAAATTTAGCCACTTTGGTGAGCATAGTGACAGCACAATGTTGGGTTTCTTGCAATAAAACCTGTTTTCTGGGAGAGTAAAACTGCAGCAGGGGTGAGGAGGTTGCTACCAATCAAACGTATTTCATGATGTGTCCTAATACGATTGCATTTCAGTAACAACGTATAATAACCCCAGGAAGCTTTAATAATTCAAATACGGGGGGCTATTTCTGCTGAATTTGTTTCACACAACCTTTCCGAACCTTTCTGTATTTTCTCTGTGCAGTTGCTGCTAGGTGTTCACCTGAACATTTGCAGCTGTAACTCTCTTGGCCTTTGCACTGAATCCTAATCATCCAGACTCTCTTCAGCTCTGGGCCAAGTAAAGATTTCGATTTGCTTTATACAGGCAATTATTGTTTAAACGGCCGAGGATGAAAGTGAGTCATTGTAAAGATGTTTACCCGTTTCAGCCATTACTTGTGGGTCACTTTATGGCCCCCTGCCAGGCCCTCTGCTGGGCCGGGGCGGCTCAGGGGCTCTTGGTGTTTTAATGAGCGAGAATTCACTGAACAAACACACAACCAGCTGAGAGGTCACGCAGCTCTTCTTGGCCTCTTTCACTCAAGGGTCAGGCTTGTTTGTTTGCGTGAAGGGCCCTTAACACAGAATTTGACACAGAAACACATCAGTCTGCTTCAGGATTAGGGCTCTTGATTAACCCAAGGGTTTCAAAACATAATTTCTGAAAAAGACTCGGATGCTTTTTGTATTTGTCCTGTAAAGGGAGATGAAAAGCAGCTAATGATCAAATGGCGAATAGACCTTATCATGATTGACAGTATTATTAATTCAATTCTTTAAGGAGTTTTGCATAAAGAATATTTGAATTTAAAGATCAGGGAACATGCAAATAGCCTTTTGCTGTTTTGACATTGTTTTTCTTTGATCGTTTTAAGTTTCTTGATCCATTTACATTATGTTGCTTTAAGTGACAGCCCCACTCGTCGTTGTGGTAGGAGATTTGACGTCTGCCCTCGTTTGCAAACGGGTTTTTGACCTGAATATAGCTTCCTGAATAAATAACGCTGACCTAAATATGAACCAGACTTGCAGAGGACTTGGCCGCCTGGCGGAAAAATGCCTACTGCTTCAGGTGGCTGTGAAGGAATCACAGCAGCATTGCCATTTTCACAACTAGGCCATGTCAGAGAACGAGGTGCGCTCTGGCAAATGGATATCGCTCTATCATCCGCATAGAAGAAAATAATGCAGGCTGGGTGTGTTAGGAAGATGCATCTTGAATGACTGACAGCAGGACGCCACTGTAGCTGGTCTTTTCCTGCCCACTGAGCAGCTAATGGTGCAGAGAGCATTTCCCACCGGGGGAGACAAACACCAAGGCCCCGCTATGATGCCAGATGTGCTGTCAGGTCTGTATTGTCAGCAGCAACAAAGCACACACTGGGCTCAGTGCTTATACTCTATTCGCATTCACGGTGAGATACCTTGCCATTTAGTCCTCCGCTGCTAGTGCCTGCCTGCCCCCCAACTCTGAATAATCCGAAACTGCTATTAGTCCGATGGTCATTATTTAAAGCTGACACTTTTGAAAAATGTGTCAGCTTTTTAACAGTTAAATTTATTTTTCAGTTTCTTCTTCTTATACTCTGCAGTTTAGAGGGATTTGGTGGGGTTTGACAGGTTATGCTGAGGAACTGGCCCAGAACCTCATTTAAATGAGGCATTTTCACCCATTTGGACACCAGCAAAACAGGAAGCTTCTACAGAGAGCAAAAACTATGGTATGTATGTCAGGGCACTTCACTAAACAGAGAGTTAAGTTAGCAATGCTGATCGTTTTGCCTCCTCTTCATTTTTTGCCTTTACAGTTTTGATCATTTTTGGGGGTTTTTTGTCAATTTGAACCATATGGTAGAATATAAAGTAGTGACCCTCACTTAATGTTTACAGAAAAGCCCTGGACATATTGAAATTCTGGAAAAAGAAGTTCTGGAGGGAAAAGGCACAGTCTACATAGAGCCAGATAAACTCCCATCACTCCACTGATTTTCATAAAAAGGCCTTTAAACATAAAGGCCAGGATGACAAACTCTCTCACTGATTTTAAATGGGTAACTTTTTCAGACCCTTGGTATACCTTTATGCCATTAACCAGTCTATGCCTTAATGGCATTCAAACATGCAAACACACAAGCATACCCTCCCCCACCGGACTGCCATCTGTCACCTGCAGCAGCAGCAGCAGCACAATGACCAGATCAGAAGAGAGATCTAATGAGCAGGACTTTTCTCTTTTAATTCTCTACATCTTGCTGCCAAACGATCAGCAAACCCTCCACGCCCCAAACACCTGAGCATCGTAGTTGTGAGTAGGATCATGTTAGGACTCTGGTTTGCTTGTCTCCAAGGCACTGACACATTCTGTTGTAGTAAATATGACTAACTTAACTGCTGCTTTATGTTTTTAAGGCAACACCTCACAAAGGTCAACTGTGAGCCGGCTAAAACATGAACACTCATTAACTGCAAAGGAATTTGTGACACAACACTTTGTAGCTGCGTCAACAGAACTGTGTTTTGACATGGGCTAACGCCAACGTGGCGGCCCGCACAGACGAAAACAAGAAGCTCTGCATTGCTTTATTAGCTCTTTTTTTTCCCACCCACTCTCACGCAATCGTGGCAAAGGGAAGTCGAGCGGGACTCCTGCACGGCGCCTGATGGCCAGTACCTGAGTGGGTTAGAGGAAGGTTATTGATCTGATCTCACAGTGGACATCTGTGGCGTCCATCAGGGGTTGCTTGTCAGTCACGAGAGCAGGGAAGCAAACCACATTTTGGTTTGCATCTCTTCCCCTCGTTCTGCCTGTGATGACGCAGGCAGACAACCAGTGCAAGACAAATAGGTTCACTAAAAGTTCACTTTGTTTCACTATCCATCTGACATCAGTAACTTGTCTTTTTTTTGTTGTTGTTTTTTGCTGTACCACATTTTGGTTTGCTTCTACTCCCCACATTCTGCAATGTGAGAATGAAAGTGTTTACTTGCTCACAAGGAGTTAAGACGTGCAAGAGTTGGGCAAGAAAAGGCAGCCCTAAAGAAGATAAGAGGCACATCGGCTGCTACATTATCATTTAATTATCAAAGCAGAGCAAAAAAATGTGCCTGCATGGGCCAGAAATAAGAAATGATGCCAAAAAACGGAGCACAGGGTTGATGTTACACATTTTCTGAAGGTGGAGCTAACCCACAGGGTACATGTTTTTGAAAGAGAAAATGCTGTCTATACTTGTATAAGTTTATATTATTATACGATAAGTAGAAAGTTAAAAGAGCTGCGAGTTTTTCTGCAAATCAGTTCTCCGTGGCTCACCTGCTGATAGGCCAGAGTCGTGTGAACAAACATTTTAAGAACGCCATACGAAGGAATCTTACCTGAAAAACATCACATGACCAAAGATAGACCGGCATTTTTAGCAGTTACATACAAGTCAATACAAAATGGATGCTTTTAAAAACTTGATTTATGACATCTCAGCGCCTCGTAGTTGCAAAGCCGGTGAGCAATCATTATCTGTGAAGGAGGAATAGAAAAGCCCTGAAGATAGTTCAGAAATTTGACGATGGAAAGTCACAATTTCGCTCAACATATTATTACAGCAGGCAGCCACCGGCATTCAAGCACGTTAAATCTTATGAATCACGTTGGGAGAGGAAAGGAGAACTGAGAAGAAAAGGTGTTTGCTCCATGATGTCGGAAGAGGAAAAAAGGTAAAATGTTGTGCATGAGTCACAATCCCCAAGGTCGTGTCAGTGATTACAGACAAGGTTGGGTGAGGAAGACTAATAAAAAGTTTGAACAGCAGAGACATGAAGCAGGAGAAAGTTTATCTTGTGTTCACAGTAGCAAAGATCACCACCAGAACTTGGAGCTATATGCAGTTTCTTAAGGCAGCTGCTCACAAAGTTATAGTAACAATTTCTGACTTAATTCTTACCATGTTTTCCAAGTGCCACCCTCTTGATTTTTATAATGCATCACTTTTTTTTCTGAAACTTCCCCCAAATAATTGCAAGGTCCATGTAGGTCAGAATTCAAAGTATTAAAATAGGAGGTTTCATACCTCAACTGTAACTTGGCTGAAGCATAAGTGTTATATTATCTCTGTAGAAGTACATGCAGATATCATCTGTTCTGTTTTACTGGAAACTGCTGCTTTGTACACAACAGACCTTTGCAGATTCATGAACAGGCTTCAGATGCTACTGATTTCTTTTGTTAAAATGTTTTCTGAAATCATGTTATTTAATAGAGAGGCGTATTAGACCCACCACTGTTTTCTATATATTTGGCAATTTTAGGTCAGGTTATACAGTAATTTGGGGGATTCCTTTCACTTCACTTGCGTAAATAGACTTGAGGAGGTAATAAACAAAATTTTCCAACCACTTGTCTCAGCAGAAACAGATCAGGTGGTTTTTAGTTCAGTAAAACCAAAACATCATCATCATCATGATTTCACTGACCTCAGCGTCCACTGAGGCCGCTATGGGTTTAATCATTGTTGCATAATTAATCTGGGATAGAGGTCATTCCCCGGTTCATGTTCCTGCTTCAGAGGAAATGCTGATAGAAGTTCTTGAAATTTTCTCTACTTCACTTCTGTTTTATTTGCTGTGCTTGACCAAATCATCTTTTCATGTTGATGTGGATCTATGTTACAGATAACAGATTAGATAACAACTAATCATTGTTGCATAATTAATCTGGGATAGAGGTCATTCCCCGATTCATGTTCCTGCTTCAGAGGAAATGCTGATAGAAGTTCTTGAAATTTCTCTACTTCACTTCTGTTTTATTTGCTGTGCTTGACCAAATCATCTTTTCATGTTGATGTGGATCTATGTTACAGATAATTTACAGATAAGTGCCTCTTATTGAGAATAATATTTCTTCAGAGTACTAATAAAGATAGCTCTAAGCTGCAAAATTTTGCAGTCCAAGTTTGGGGTTTTTTCAAAAGAAAAAAAAGTGTAAAAGTGTGTTTTATGAAATTTCATATTAATATGGCACAAGCGATTAATGTTTGAAATTACATGGTGCTGGGAAATACTTTTAATTCACTTCAGTTTGTTTATGTAGAAGCAATTCACAACACGTTGTCTCAGGCACTTTACGAAAAGATCTCGATGCAAACCAACAATTCAAAAGTCAAGTACCTACAGAAGACACTGAGCCCAACGTCTACGGGGTTTCCTGCAGTGGTTCTTTTTTTGCAGCACCACCTGCAGGTGAGTGGTTGACACATCAATTAATTATATCGGTTAACGCATGTGAATGCAAACCGCAGAAAATGTTACAAATGTTACAGTTTCGTTTCCCTACTGAGCCAAGTCAACCGGACTGTCAGGTGGGAAAACATCAGATAAACTCTGAGTTGATTTTCACATCTGTAGGACGAAGGTGGCCACACGCAGTTAGTCAGCCAGTAGATTAGTCTAGGAGAAAGACAGGGTTAAACACTAAATACAATGCCAAGACAGATGTAGTTTCAACAAAGGGGGATAAAAATACTGAATGAGAATATTTTCAACCAGTTCAACCTGAAACAATGCAAATATTTGGAACAAACCTGGAACTTGAACACAGTTAGTTTGGGTTTGATGTCATTTCCAGATCCAAACTGTGTTTAAATGGGACTGGCACAATCCACTGTTCACTGTTGCCCACTTCAGTCTATTCTGGGTAGTAATTACATTTCTGCTGTGTAGCTCAACATCACAGTTGATTAATTGGTTCTGCCAGCATCGAACTTTCTTCTGAGTAGCTCTAAAAGCAGGCAAGTACCACTCGTGACATTTGTGCCACACTTTGGGAACCCTGGTGTTAAGATCTTGTTAGTTACATAAACAAGTTTGATTGAATTCCCAAATGTGTTTAATCACAATGTTACTGTCTTCTATTCCCAATTCACCCCGTTTTTGGTAAGCACCAAATCACCCAGGACTGCATAAATGCCAATGATTTACATTTTGGGAAAATTGCTCATTTGCTTTCCTGGGAAAAACAAAAGAGAGGATCAATACTCGGATCCTGTAAGCTCTGCAACTCCTGTGCTGAAGCCAAAGGTCAATTAGCCAGGCTTAGTCTGAATACTGGGAGCAGTGGGAAAGCTCCGAGTGCGACTCTCTTTCCAAACGTGAACTATTCGCAGCAGCTCTAACACGGAGTAATTAACTTGTGCAACATTGTGGGAGAACACTGAGCGCACAGTTGTGGTCCAGACTCGTTAGGGAGCCAGCCAAGAAAAGCCAAAGATTTAAGTAACTATACTCATTGGGTCAGACTTAGCATGTCATGCACCTGCAATTAAATTTATTTGTAAAGTCTGCACACAGTTTATAAATACAAATGCCAAATCTATCATTTCTTACTGCTTCATCTGACATCTGTTCAAATCTGAAAATTATCAGAAGAAATGAAGAAACTGATGTTCCATAATTGCTTGAGATTTGACTCTTTGAAATATTTTTTTTATATGTGCAACTCATTCTGGGTCACAACCACCTTATCTTCTTATTGCATTGTTAGCTTGTCTTGCCTTCTGCTTTCTAGACGTTTCCGTCTGTTAATTTTGTTTGGCATAAATGAGTTCATTTTATTACAGTTGCTGAGCACAACTTCTGTTTGACCTCAAATGTTGATGTAACATGTCACTATAAACTGTGACACTTTCCAGAGAGGTCATGACGCCGTAAACAGGAACAAAAGTAGAAATGGGAAGTAATTTTGGTGATTATCCAGGTCAGCTGCCTCAGAGTTGGATGGCAGACGTGCCATGTCTTCAGTTTCACCACCAAAATGAATCACATGTACAAAACAGAGAAAAACAAGGTTATTCTTTTCCATTTTTGTTTGGTATTCAAAATGACCTTATTCACATTTTCTTAGAACCACATCTTGCATCTTAATCAAATGTTAGCATCGTGTTTTCTTTTCAACCAAAAGAAGGACATATTTTTTATAATCTACCTCAATTTTCCATTCATAAATTAATTATTTCGTAGCTGTGTACTTATGCTTTGCTTTAATTTTTTTGCTATATTTTATGGTTATATTACTGAGTCCTATTTTGTTTTTGAAAGGTTTGTCTTTATAAAAGTATTTTTCCATTAATCATAGTTCTAACCTGCATTCAGGAAAACATACTTATAGAAAGTACAACCCCCCAGTCACACAAAATAACGATGAGTAACCTCTGGACTAATGAACTATAGATTAAATTAATTGATTCTGAAAATCTCTGCAACATGGATTAAAATGAACACAACTTTGTTAGGAAACATCTTGTGGCAGATGACTCCTTTTCAGACATGAAAAAGGCAGGCAAGAAATAAATAAAACTGCAAAAGTTAAAATTGGCAAAAGGGCAAAAATCGATTCACTGGTGTTTGGCACCTTTGCATGTCAGATTAACTAATCCTTTAGAGTTGCAGTGCTATGTTCTTGTAGTCCTTCACAATTGGTCTGTAACAAGGTGTGAGGCCAAAGAACGGTATTGGATTCAAATTAGCTTAATCAGGGGAAACTGGAGCAGCTGTGAAGGACAGAGAAGAAACAACACAAAGGAAGCTGAATTAGACACTAAGGAGTTACAAACCAAGAGAGAAATTACTTAACTAAATGAGTAAAATGTAGAGAGAACTGGACACAACCAAAAAACAACAAGCACAGAGAAACTTGCTTCATACTCTAAGACAAACCGTAAATCAATAACGAAGAAATGGTCAGCACAGAAGAGTATTTTGTGGTTATTTTGTTGACGTTTATAGTTGTTTACTGTGATGTAAATTCAAGCGGTTAACAGTTCTGATAAATCCAGTTTTGAAAGACCATTTACTATTTTTACATGCCAAGAGAAACGCCCGTCATGATCCTTAATATTTGGGTTTTCATTAGTTTTAACCACCTGAATTTCCATCACAGTAAACAACTGCAACCATCAACAAAATAACGGCAAAATAAACCTAACCCATTTTGTCATAATTAAATAATTGCTTACCTGAACAGACACAAAATGCTCCTAATAGCAATGCATCATTATAAACTACATAGGTTTGTTGTTGTTCTCTGTCTTTCGTGGGGAAAAAAGACAACATCTGCTAAGATACAGTTAACTTGTGGTTTGATGGTCCAAGTTTTGAGTGTCACAATATTGAATACATCCTCTAAAAGCATCCTGTCTGACATCTGCTAATATATAGAGAGGTCTATGTCACCTAATTATGACAGAAAACATATCAAACCAGATGGAAAGCTCCCAAGAGGAGTGAGGGGAGCCCTTTTTAACTCCATTATCGCGCAAACACTCTCTCCCTCTCACACACACGCATAATTACACATCAACCCGAGACATAAGCAGCTTGTAGATGCCACTGAAACTAGTTCTTGGATTTCCAGAGGTGCCCCAGGGGCAGGAGGCCCATGATGGATCACACATTGATTTGATTTGAAGTGAATGTGAAAGCTGCCGCCGTTGCCCTCTGCCTGAGAGGTGAACCATGATTGAGCAACGGCTGTCTGGAGGGTTCACTCAGGAAACTGTAAGTGGACAGGCCGGACCCGCTGCTAACAATCACCTTTTGTACAAATCGGCTGGAAATGAATTGTTGATTCACAGAGTGGAACAGAAAACAGGGGATTCCTTCTGCCAGCTGTTTCGCCGTCGCGACGCTGTCTCTGACCTGCTGCTAAAATCTGTTTCTCCTGCAGTTTCCATGGCAGTAAATAAATAGAAACGATTTTAGAGTTGCTTCATGGGCGATGGAGACCAACCTACCTGTGATTCTTCTGTTTACACAAGAGGAAATAACGCGTTATGTGGCGCCATTCATTTCCTCCTTGTTTGAATGAATCACAGTTTCAGAGGGAGTTTCAAATTAAATTCAGATGAAAGGAAAACACTGTGTCTATGCAGACAGATCTCTATTTATCCAATGTTTATGCTTTCTATGACGGAGTGCCGGGCTGTTCTAGATAAAAGATAAAATAACTGGCCACACGGGAGTAAATTTCTGCCAAAAACTTCAGGGATTTTGACATTAATTTCACATATTCACAAGGAAAAACTCTGAAAACTTTCAACGTTGTCATAAATTTGCAAGAAAAATGTACAATTCCTAAAATTACTCTTGGGTTGAAGTGGTAAATTTAAGATCATACATTTAATCATTTTAGCATGGATGGTTTTTCACACAAATCTGTTAGTTTTTAACATCAGAGAATATCCGAGTTTTTTCTTGTAAATATGTGAAATTTACCTCTTGGGATTTTTGGCACAAATTTACACCCAGATAGCCAATTCTGTTTTCTTTTGTCTACAATACTCTGTCATAGTTATCACACAAAGTATTAAGGTCAAATAAATCACTGCTCCTGTGCCTAATCACTTTAACTGAGACATGGACTAGGCCACTGAAACACATTTCATTCTATTTTTTACTTTTGCTGCTGTTCCAAAGATTATTCTTCTGTTTCATGGCACAGTTCCATGTGAGGTATCCAGTTAGAGAAGTTGCATCTGATTTGACTCTAAAATACTTCCTTACAAAAGGGGATTCTTCATTTACCGAGAAGTGGGCAAAAACCAAATAGTGCTTTTTTAACCCAGACGTTTTTGGGGTGCCCCATTTTAAGATTGAGTTGAATTTCTAGCTTCTGACAAACCAAATGTAACAAAAATTTCTGACATGAGAGTGTGACATTTTGCAGGAAAACCCCTGTGGTGCCCAGGAAGCAACGTGATTGCACCTGCTATTTCTGTGAAATACAATGCAGAAAAGAGAAGAACCAAAAAGGAAGAAAAAACAAAACAAGAATTAAGTTTCACTGATGCCGTAACACAAAAACAGCAGCACCACTGCAGAATGGAAACATAAAAACAGAAACTTCAATAGGAGATGTGAAGTAGGGAGATTCCCAGGTAATTGTATGCAATAAACACACAAACCTGGATGCAACTGGTAAAATGTGACAAGCAGCGAAGCAGCACACATGCTGCTCTCTTTGTCATCCAGATGTTATTGATGATAACCCAGAAGCTTTGTTGACACTCCTGATAATGACACATTCTGCCACCTGCCTGGGGTCTGTCCTCTCTGGTCACTGCAGCTCACAGCACATCCGAGTGTCTCACAGCTCGACAGATAATAATCAGTCTAAACATTACGGGCTCACAGGAGCCACTTCCCACCTGAGGCCTGAAAAACCTTTGTCTGTCCTGAGAGTGGTCGCACTTTATCACTTTCTGCGTTGACCGAATGTGGGTAACTCATGCTGACGTTTCGTGTTTTCCTCCAAACAGACTTCTAGAGGTTGAGAAGATGCCTTGCAAAGCATGTATACCACTTAAACTTTCCCCATTTTGTTGCACGACAATATTTTATCAAGGTTTTATGTGACAGGCCAACACAAATTGTTGCATAATTAAGAACATTAAAGAATGGGATGGATGACTTTTAAAACATGAAAAAACAATAAGTTTCTCTCCAGCTCTTTTAGTCTTAGAGCGTGTAAAAGAACCGGTGGTTGAAATGTTTGTCGCCTTGTGGGTGTGTCAGCCATCTTGGGGCCCTGCTGAAGAGGAAGCCCACCTCAAACCCAGCTCTTTTACAGAAAGTGCTGTGATAAGAGCTGGAGTTTGATTGGTTGGCGTTTAAAATAATTAAACGAATAAAATGATTGGTAAAATACATAAATGTTTGCCTGATATTGCATTATTGAGAAGTAATTGTTAGTGTTTACATTGTGTATGTGAAAGTTAACTTTGTTTCCTTTTCTCCCCCTCTCTGAGGTGATTGGCCAATGTAATTTGAAAAGGCGGGGCTTAAGCAGGATATAGGTGAATGTAGCAGGAGGATTGATGATTGATGAATGGATTGATTGCCATTTCTTTAATCTGCTGTTTTGCACCAGTCTTAATAAACCAGCTTTGTTTGCAGACAGGATAGACTGACTGATGGGTGGAAAATCTCAGTTTCTCCTCTGAAAATGTAATTAATTTGTCAAAACAGAAAACACTGCCATCACCTAAACGAACAGGCTAGACAAGGCGGGTATGATTCAAAGAAGCAGCCAAGACACCCATAGTAACGCTGGAGTCAAGTCAAGTCAGGTTTATTTGTATAGCACATTTCAGGGACAATGCAGGCCAAAGTGCTTTACGTCATACAAACATCACAGTCATCAGCAGGAGCTGCAGAACTGCAGAGATCAGGTAAGACAGGACAGTTATTCGTTGAGCTCTCTGCAAATCGTCCCTTTGTAGAAAAACATCAAGACTGTTGAATTTCTGACAGATAACCCAAAGAAGTCCTGCTTGAAGTTCCCTTCAAGTCAAGTAAGCAACAAATCTAACCGGTGAAGGAAGTGGGTTAGATGAGTTCTCCATGACAAACTGACACATCACCCTAAACACACCATGTGTGGAGTAAAACAGGGAGGTGGGACAGCATTGTGAAGCAATGCTGTTTTTCAGCAGGACAGGACAGATGGTCAGAGATGATGGGAAGACAAAAGGAGCGAATTACAGGTCAGTTGTGAATGAAAACTTCTTGGAGGCTGCAAATCACTTGAGACCTGAAGGTTCAACTTCGGGCATGACAATGATGCTTAGATTAATAAGATAGATAAGAAGAAACTAAAAAGCTCCTGTACTTTTCTATTAGCTTTTTTCTCATATGAAACCATTTAAATAAGTTTACATTTACACATTTAACAAATGTTATTTGTAAAGAGAAAAATGAATGATTGTTTCATTTCTTTGCACCTTCCAGTCATGCCCTGATTGCTATTCTCTCACATACAATCCCATTAAATGCACTGAAGTTTGTGTTAGGAGGTAAATATTTTGTGAATCCTTTTGAAAACCGAAGTAAAAATGGAAGCAGCTTGCATTGTTTCTGTCCTGACTGATTGGCCTTTTTGTGGGAATTAAGTGCTTTTGCTTTGCTAAAACACTGACCAGTGCCCAACGCGTATCCTGCCATAAACAACTCCAAGGTAAAACAATCAGCCACAGGACTGGAGACTCTTCTGGGTACAGAAAATCCACACATATTATTTTCTCCATGTCTTTGTTTACACAAAAACACAATAATCCTCACAGATTTAGAGCCGTCGGGGGGAGGGGAGCGGGGGGCGGCGCGCTATATCAGCCAGAGGGATCTGCAATCTTTGCAACCTTTAGAGAAGTTAAGAATTCCAATTGTGCAGGGAAAATAAACCTGAAGGCAGCAGCACAAAAGGGAAGTTGGTCTCAAGTGAGAGCCTCAAGGATTCAGTTGAAGAGTTGCTATCAGAGGGCTGAGGGAGCCTTGGTTTGTTGTACATGCTTGTGTTTTTTTTTTGTTTTTTTTTATCTGCAAACGGTACCAGTTTAGCTCCATGCAAGCATGAGTACGTAACTGAAACGTTTGACTACTGTCTAAGAGCTTCTTTTGTTTTCATCTGGAAAGCACAGAGGAGAAAACACTCAACCAAACAATGAGTGTACCTGTGCAGGCTCCAGGTAAAACAAAAAGTTGGCTCATAATCTCAAGTGTTTGACATTCACGAGAGGCTCCAGCCTGATCGGCAGACTATGACTAACCGTCTGACTCACAAACTGTGAGTGAAAGCAGAAAAACAAATTTTCATGTTGTACCACCAACTGCTACGTCCCAGAGACCACAGGAAGAAGAAAATAAAACGACTATTTGTTCTTGGTTTGGCTGCAGGCAGTCAGCAGAGACGGTGTCATCTTTCAGTCAGGGAGGCACAGCAGAGGCGGCGGAGCATCCCTCCGGCTCCGGCTGATGCATGTTCCTCTGCCTGCGCTTTGTTCCGGTCCGGTGCCGGACACTCGCTCCAGACCACAGCTTAATGTCACAACAAAAAGATGGTCACATGTGTGCGTCCAGTTTTCCATCACTGTGTTTAAATAATACATGAAACGGGTCCTGCTGTGTTGAGCGGCGCAATCATTCAGCAAACTGCCACAGGCTTTTACGAGCGCAGGGGTTAATGCAGACTGTCTAAAAGAATCAATTGACACTTCTTTATTTGTGTTAGGTTTTCTCCAATTTGCCAAAAGAAAAATCTAAACAGTAAGTTTACAAGAAACCAACTGAAGTGACTTTTATTATCAATCCATTTACACCATGAGTACCAAATGCAGGCCATTTGTGCAGCAGACGTGCCTGTGAACACACGTCTAAAACTCCTCAGGACGCCACCATCAAAAGCTTGGGTGAGTCTGGAAAAGTGGAGCTAATTGTGTGGAACATCACAACCTACCCTCAAGCTTTATTTATCAAAGTATGTAACACTATTACATTATTATCTACAAACTGCAACACGTTATGTAAACAGATAATGTTCCCTGACAATTACAGCTAGTATTTGCGAAGTAAATGTGGATGATTGGGTTGTACGCACTTATTTTTATTACTTGCCACACATTTATGGGTGAGTAAAGCGAGTTTCTCTCCTAAGTTTTCACTCCTTTGTTAAAAATCCAGGTTCTTTTGATCTTTTTTTTTTACTTATAATGAAGGCAAAACAGACGCCGATCTTCTGTTGGCGTCCCTCACCTTGACGTGGTTGAATCTATATTATTCCGTACAGATGTTTTCAAATCCAGCAGATTGAGATGTACTGTTTACTACACTTTTCAGGCGACCCCACATTTTATCTGTGAAACTTTAGTCATTATTTTGTTTAATTTAGGATGCTCTCTTGGATTCACTGTAATGCAAATAAACATCTTCAGCTTTCCAGCAGACACTTGAAGGTTTGACTGGCATTCAAAACGGTTCATAATTTATTCCATCTTGCCAAGATCTTTAATTCCATTTAGGGAAAAATTTGGTTTCATCCAACCGAAGCACATTCTTGTTGTTACAGGTTGAGCACATCTAGTTCTCAACATAAATTCCTGCAGCTCCTTCATTATTGTCAGGCTTCTGGTTGCCTCATGAACCTGTTCCATGTTTAAGTCAGTTGCAAAAAAAATGCCAGATATTTTTCACGTGTGTAAAAAATGTTAGCAGCTTCATGAATTTGTAAATGTCCAAACAATAAAGTATAGCACAACCAAGACAAAAATAAACCTGGAAGGATGCTAAATAAATTTGCATAGATCACTATTGATAGTATGGAAAGCAGCTGCAGTTCTAAAACATAAAATCCTATTTATGATTTTGAATTAATATGAACTAAAAGTAAAAACTGCACTCACAGTGGTAGGTTTGTGTCAAGAGAAAGTCCGGATGGCAGCAGATTGTTACCCTCTTCTCTTTGGTCATTTGACTCTGGATGGAAAGCCTATCTGCCCTCATCTGGCCTATTGTCCTGTTATCTCAGATAATCGGGGCTGAGCTGGGCCCCTGCTCTGGTCTTTGAACCGTACACAGGCCAGATGGAGGACCGCCACCTGCAGAGCCACTGAAAGACTCACTAAGGTCTCCTGTCCGTTGCTCTCCAAGTAGCAACAATTCAATCAACAAGCTTTTACAAAAAATAACTTAAACGTTTTAATTTGCACATTGATGCACTGAGGTAGTGGCAGTTACATTAAAAAAAAAAAAAAAGTAGAAGAGGATGTTGACATCTGAACTGTCATGTAAATGAAGGCATTCAAAGAGGCCGATTTGCATTGTTTTTGTGTAATTACTGTTCAGCTGCCATAAATGAACTCCCTGATCCACAGGAGGCCATTCGGCCAGAGTTAAAATATTGTCGCAAGATAAAAACCACAATGGAGACGTTGGTGAAAAGGAAAAGCAACCCCGATTGCATTTATCATGGGCTCATAGAAAACACCCTTCCTCTGCAACAACTGGCTGCCTTTCTCAAGCAGCCTTGTGACTTGTTTTGGATTTATGC
Organism: Poecilia latipinna; assembly: GCF_001443285.1. Lineage (NCBI taxonomy): Eukaryota > Metazoa > Chordata > Actinopteri > Cyprinodontiformes > Poeciliidae > Poecilia > Poecilia latipinna. The sequence continues at coordinate 22,844 of NW_015114997.1, forward strand.
CACACGTGGGATCTATTTCTCCACTAACTGCTCGAGGGCATTGTCACCCTTTTCAGTTTTGTTTTTTTTTATTGGTTCATGCCCTTGTGTCTCTGTCTGCATGGACTCCATGTCGGGACAGGCAGCGGAAGGATTCGGGTTAATCAGCGTGAATAAGTTCAGAGTGGTAAAAAAAAAAAAAAAGCCGCCTTTCATTTGTCCCCCAGTGAAGATGCCAGACCAACAGTGTGTGTAAGCTTGTTAGCACCCAGCAGGAATGATAAATCAACCTGAGCGTGACAGTTTTGTGAAACCAATATTTGAAACTGAATTAGATATTTGAGGTTTCATCAGTAAAATCCACTGACGAGGTAACTCCAAAGTTTCACAGTTTTGTCCAGACGGCGGTGATCACAGCATTCTGTTAAAGGCAAAGAGCAGCTTAGTGCAGCAGGGCGATATAAAATTGAATAAAAATAGAACAAAACAAACCTTTAATTTGAGAGCTTTTATGCAGAGGGAATTATTTATTTTTAGTTCAAATAATCACTTTGCAAACTCACTGGTATCATATCTATGTGCAGCTATAACAATTTCTTTAGAATAAAATTGACTGATATTAGGTACTTTTCATAATGAATCCTTGACTTCCTGTACATATTATGTGACAGAAGCTATTCATCAAAATGAGAAAGACATGAGCACATTAAGGGGCTTCACATAAACTTATTCCTTTTTTCAGAAACAAATCGAGCAAGTCTCATAAGACAAAAAAAATAAATAAATGAGTTTTAAAACATATTAATATTTTCTCAATAACATTTAATTTAAAAAAGTTATGCTTATGAACTCAAAGTCTTGCAGGTTGGGGAAACCTCCTTGCCATCACCCCAGTTTGGCATAAACTTGTCCATATAGTTAGAGCAATAATTCAAAACTGAAACTGTGACAAACAACCACTGATAGTAAAAGAAAAACACCTCCAAACCTCAGTGTTAAGGAAGTGCGGTAAAGAGTGGCATCTTGGGGGAGCACCAAGTCTCCATTACCACCATTAAAGGATGTTTACATGCCAATGGGTTGTTTGGGAGGGACATCAGGAAAAAGCCTATTCTGTCCCATCACAGACTTAAAAGAGTTGAGCTTTTAATGGAACTCCACTGGGACTTAAACTGGTGTTTTAGTCAGATGAGTTTAAGATTGTGCTGTTTAGTGAAAACATTCGGGGTGCAATTACTGTAAGGCAAAACACCTCATGGACACTGTTAAGTACAGAGGATCTGTCATGCCATGGGGCTTTTTCTCTTATAAAAATATTGAGTTAGGCAAAGAATTTGGCCTGAACAACACAGAAATGCTTCACCAGACCTAAAACAAACTTTCTTCCATGGCCGTGTCAGACAATAGATCTAAATCCTTTGGTAAACATTTAGGGTGAGGCGAGAGAAGACGGCATCGAGCTCACAGGATGATCTAAAGAGAAAGAAAGCACAGACCTGCATTTCACACTCAATTCACCAAAGTACTCTGAACTTGACTGGAAGGGTCAAAAACAAAGTGTTTAAAAAGGCCAATAACAGAAAAGTAGGAAGTTTAAATGGGTGAAGTCCAAAGATAAGAGGCTAGCTTTGTCCTTAAAAGTGGCTCCATTGTTCAAATCCAAACACTTTCTTTGAACACAAAAATAGATGACTGGCATTCCGGATGCTTTTACATTTTTCGCATTTTTTTCTGCCTACTTTGATAATAATTAATGTCTCTTTTCTGCAAACCGAACCACATCCTCTGGGAGTAACAGCTCTTACAAGTCACTCAGAGGTAGAGCAACCCTCCGAGTGAGTTTACAGTCTCCTAAAAAGAAAATAAAAGTTGCGTCCTTTCTTTTTTTAATCTAACTCACTGAGGCTTGATGTGTCGTGTCTTTGAACAAGACAAAACCCAAACAAAGGCGCCAAGCATGTGAAGGATGGCTCTCAAATTGGCCTCGAGCCGCCAAACGTGCTCGAGGCTTGTGAGCTTCTGCCTTGAAAGAACGACCACACAGACAGAAAAAACAATAGCAAGGCGGCAGAACATTGTCTGATGAATAGATAAAGAAGATAAGCATTCCAATTGAATAATGAACAAAGTACGCATGAAGGTGCAGGGATGCATTCAGATCATTTAAAGTCATTGGGAAACAGCAGCGTTGACGCGTCAGCTTTAGAGGATTGTGGAGGCTACAGCATATAAGTTATGCCCAAAACAGATTCTGTACATGACTCAGACTGTGTGAATATTAACATAATAATATGAGGTTAACCATACTGATAGAACAACAAACAGAGACGTTCCTGAGTACAAACATTGAAAAACCGTCTCTCACTGTTAATGATGAATATGCAAGTCTTCTTTGCACGCACTGAGCCAAAATGCAAACATGCTTTTCAGAGTCCAGACATGAGATTAAAGGTTTTTTGAGTCAAATCTTTTAGTGCTTTTGTGGCCAACGCCCCAAATCAGCCTGACTGACAAACCCTGGATGTTATTCCCTGTTTTCTGATTTTTAAAAACGCCATAAAGTGATATTTGAGCCGAGCTATCATTATGAAAAATGATCCCGTGCAGACTTGCAGGGATGAGTTGGAACCGGAGAGGTAGTGTTGTTGGCTGAGCAGCTCCGCTCATTCTTCTCTTTATCTCACCGGCACTCTGCTGCTGCCTCGTTTCAATAGCCATTCTTCACCAAAGAGAGCCCTTTGCGGTCATTCACACTTTTCCCGATCTGTATTCTAAGTAGCTTGCAGATCTTTTGTATTCCAAGCCGATTGAAATCTGACTTCTGATGCTGACGCGGGGGGCTGTAGGTAACCCCCTGGAGCCAAAATAAATGCCTTTTACATCTTGAAGTGTGAAATTTGTTGTAATGCAACCAAATAATGTGTGCATATCAAGCTAAGAGGTGATGAAAAAAATGCAAAAGACAGTTTTTAGAACTATGCCAGTGTGGAAATAAAATTTTCACTCTTTATGTGTTAAATTACACTTAAATGTGAAGAAAAAATTTTAATATTAAAAATCACCTGATATGAGAAAAGAAACAAACATCTGTCACTGAGCCATTTCTCACCCTACAGCTGAAATAAAGAAAACAAAAACCCAGTTTTTTGGAAAGTTTTGACTGTTTAAAAGATCATCCAGGTTTTGTTGGAGTTTCTCTCATTTCAAATAGCATCAGAAAATGAACCTTTCAGTGATGAAGGCAATTTGAACAATGTAAACAGTGAACGGCTGTATGTATTTTTGATGAAATGCCAGTGTTCTGCTTGCAGTCAGATAATGTAGAAACTGCCTGCCTCTGAATAGAGCTGATAAGAGCATCATACCCATACAGAGGCCTTTCTTTGACAGTTTCTTCTCCACAGGAGTGCAGCTGCAGGCAGATCTGAAGGACGACATGCTCAGGATTAATCCAGCTATGTTTATAAGCTTCGGCACACTGAATTCAGTCCTTTATCTCTATACTATGTTATTATATACATCTGTCTAAATTGCTGCACATTCTTATACTATAAAGTTAAAATTGTTTACCTCCACTTCAAATACATACAGATTTCCTCGTTTTCTGTCATTTATGAATTGTCTGTTATTGTTTACAGCAACTCAATTGGCTCTCAAACTGTCAACACAAGAACCACTGTTAGCACTTGGGGTGACTTTAGTAGTACTCAGGAAGTGTTGGCATCAATTGTCTCAAAATTAAACTGAACAAATTAACTAGCATAGAGAAAATAAGCACTAACAACAGAGTTTTCTGACTTCAAAACTTATATTTGGGAATGACATGAAGTACAACTTAACAGTGTTTTGGATTCCAGACTGAAAAACTACTGCCATTTGCTAATAAACGTGGCTGGTGATCAAGCTCTAAACTGGAGCATCTTTCTCTTAAATCAGTTGTCGCCTCAAAAGAAAACACAGAGAATGATCAAAAATGATTTTGTTGTTGTTTTACTCCCCCAGACCGGCAGGTGGCGCTAAACGTTGGAGTGAGGGACGTGCAAAACGCCTCCACTCAAAGTTAATGGTAAACACAACAGGACTGTCGTAATTCATCTCTGTTCTCTTTTCAGTCAAATAGCAGAGAGTACACTCCACGTAATCATGACCTTTCTAGATGTCGGTGCTTGAAAAACTGGTAACACTTTATTTGAAGGGGGGTGAATAAGACTGACATGACACTGTCATAAACATGTCATAACACCTGTCATGAACATGAATAAGCCTTCATGAATATTTATGACTGTTGTCATAAAGCGTCATTCGGTAAATTATGACACTTTTAATACAAAGTTGACATTATTCAAAATGTCTTTGTTATGACAGCTTGACATTAACCAAGAAATCATTACTGTTTAAACTTTACCTTAATAACATAAAGTTACCTAATTTTTAAAGTGCAATCAGTAATACTTTTATAACAAATTTATATCAGTAATGATTTCTTGGTTAATGTCAAGTTGTCATAACAAAGACATTTTGAATAATGTCAACTTTGTATTAAAAGTGTCATAATTTACCGAATGACTCTTTATGACAACAGTCATAAATATTCATGAAGGCTTATTCATGTTCATGACAGGTGTTGCGTCAGTCTTATTCACCCCCCTTCAAATAAAGTGTTACCGAAAAACGTTGGTATTTACCGAGGTGCGATTCAAACCCTGCAAAGCACTTTCGAACCGAAAGTGAAAAAACTTCTCTGAAGTTTTAGGGGATTTTAGACACAGCATGAGGGGAAACAGAAAGTGCTGGAACTTTCATCAGCCAAATGATTTCAAGTCATATGATGAAGAAATATGACATGGATCACAGTGAGCTGGAGTCTTTAGTTTTTTAAGGAAACACGGTCAGTATTGTCCAGGCCTTCTAAGGAAAAAGTTTCATTTGATAGCTGGATTTTTTACTAATCAGCAAGAACAACAGCCTTTTCTCCCTGGAACTTCCCCATTTGTATCTGTGAGTTTCAAACTCTGAAACAGTGAAGAACCCAGCTTCACAGCTGATCCACGGCGTATTTTTCAAGATCCACTGCACCTCTAATAGAGTCGGTTTTCTCAGATAAACCTCCCACAAACCATTTATCTGTGACATATGTTTTCAGTGCTGCTCTGTCCGATATGAAAACAATCATTATCTGTCTCTTATATCTAATCCCCTACCTAAAGCAGATGCGAGTACATATTTGCAATCTCTCTTTGGGACGAGTGGGATGTGTCAGAGGAATCAATGGTGCAGATCAAGTCTCTGGATCTGTCATTGCTCTCATATATCAAAGACTCAAGTAGGATATTCGGTTTCAAGCAACCATCAGCCCCTGTGTGTCAGACAGAGGAGGGCGGGGAGTTTCGTGTGGCCTCGCTGTGCCACCACTGCTCTAACTGAACCCCGTAGAGCATGAATGCTCAGCACACCGAGTCCCCAAAGCCGTTTTTGAAAGAAACTCACACGTCACTGGGTGTGTGGCACTTTTCACATCCAGACACAACAGCAGTTGAGAAGTGACAGAAAGTGGAATCCTCCTGTGATGAAAACTGTCATCAGACATGGCTATGAAGTGGCTTGTAGAGAGGGAATGTATGTTTGGAAAGGACCCCAAAAACCGTAACATAAGCCTTCACTTCAGGCAGAGATAATGCATGCTTGAGCCTGCAGAGATGAGGCCTGAGAAGCATTTGTAATCTTTAAATTGCTGTGATTTGCATAAAACTTTCCAAAAGGGGCTTTGTTGACTGACGGGCTCCACCTTTTCTCTTCAGCACATTTATAAAAAAATGACTTTAGGATTCTGAAATGTCCCATAAAGTATACAGCTCTGGAAAAAATTAAGAGACCAGGTTTCTCTGATTTTACTTTTTATAGGTATATGTTTGAGTAAAATGAACATTGTTCTTTTATTCTATGAACTACTGACAACATGTCTCTGAAATTCCAAGCACAAATTTAGCATTTATTTGCAGAAAATGAGAAATGGTCAAAATAACAAAAAAGATGCAGCGCTTTCAGACCTCAAATAAAACAAGATTATATTCATTTAGAAACAACAATACTAATGTTTTAACTCAGGAAGAGTTCAGAAATCAATGTTTGGTTTAATAATCATGAGGTTTTCAATGGGGTTCAGTGCACTGGGCTCTTCACTTTTTCCAGAGCTGTATGTTCTGTACCTCAGTAAATTTACCAAATATTATTTCAACAGAAAGTTGTTCCCAATTTAGCCCATAAAAATCTAATTTAAACAAATGTCATCTTAAAATATAGCAGAATAAAGAAAGCAAGTTACTCTCCCCATTCTCTATTCACCATAAAAGTCCAAACGATTTAAGAAATGCAACATGCTTATGTCCAAATTTGATTAGATTAGTTGGCCAAAATATCAGTTTTGGCCAACTAATCAAAGGTTATTTTGCAAAGGATCACAGAGGATTCTTAAGAAGATTTTAAATAATAACTTCAGTGGAGACGTTTTATATGTGAATAAAACTAGCAGAATAAAACTGCTCTTTTATTCTGAAGAGCAGTTAGAGGATTCTGGTGACAAAGCCAGACTACTACGTATGTTTCAAGTGTTTTCCAAGCGATCTGTTAGTGCTCTGCTAAAAGGTGTTAAACTTAAATTGATCTCAGCTGCGGATTTTAATTAATATGCAGTGTTGGGTTTGTTCCTGTTTCTTCCTGTTTTCAACAATCTATAAGTGGCTTAGGTGAGACAAGTTTGGTCAATCAGTTACAGTGACTCCATGGAAAAAGGAGTAGGTTTTGGTACTTTTGAGTGTGTGGGCAGGTGCTAAGTTCTGCTGGAAAAATAAAATCTGCAAGGATGCTTGTCAGCAGAGAGAAGTATGAAGTTTCCCAACATTTAGTGGCTTGATATTGACCTGGATTTGATTAAACACGGAGCACAAAAACAGAAGATGGCACAGCTCCACAAGTAAACATCTACTCTGGAAACTTCACACAGGACCTCAAGCAACTTGTGAATCTCTTCACTCTTCAGATTGTCAAACTTTGATTTATAAAGAAAATAATAAATTCACTGGACAACAGTGTGGTTTATTTTTCTCCCAAGTAAGAGGCTTTTAATGTTATCTTTTTCTAAAAAGTGGCATAACAAAAGAAATGCAGTTGCATCCCTTGTCCCGGATTCAGTGAAGCAATGACTAAAGCTGCTAATGAAATCTTTCTAAGAGTTACCTCACGCACCTTTTTAACCTACTTTTTCCTTCCATTTAATTTTCAATATTCTTGAATACAACACTGTGAAAAGCTAGTCTCTTTATCAATCATCCTTTACAGCTATAAAATTGAATAATACATAGTTGTGATAAACATACAGTGAAAAACTTTGCATATATACATACATAGTAAAAGGAAATCCTAAATGTATATGTTCATGTAGAAATATGTTCTGTACAAAACTATGGAGATTCCTGCAAGGAACAGTGGGAATACAAAGCATTTATCAGGTTTGTTGGGAGGCATACTGGTCCCAGCTGCTGGGAGGAAAACTCTTTGATTTTGTGGCGTGTCCTCCTTGTGGAGGGTGTAAGTTACTGTCTGCTGATAAGTCTCCCCTCAGTCTTCCCCACAATTGCAAATAACATAACATAATAGCAAAAAAAAAAACAACAACAACATAAAACATAGGATAAGTAAACATTCAAATATTAGTTTTTTTTTCTTTTTTTTCGTTGATTTCCTTTTTTTTCTACTTTTTTAGGGGGGTTTTTTGTTTTGTTTTTTGTTTTTTTTTTAGTTTTAGTTTTACTTTTATTCAGGTCTTAAACCCCTTTTGCTTTTCGTCTAGCAACGCCCCTGTCTGGGGCCGTTATTTTAACGCTTTAACGTCTTTTTTCGCAGACAGAGAAGTTTCACATGTTCCGCCTTTACCACATGCGGAGTGTTTTAGGGTTTTATAGTGAAGCTGTTTTTGGAGACCCGGTGCGCGGCGCAGCCCCGCCTCCACGTCCTCCTCCTCCCCTGGGAGGCGGAGAGGGGGGGCCGGCTGACTGTGCCTACTTAATGGGGTAGGTCCGCTTACAGATCACCACATCTAATCACCTCGCTAAACGCGAAAACACACGGTCCCTGTTGCCAACACTTTTCATTATCGGAGAAAGCTAAACATGGCAGAGGTGAGTCTTGTTGTTTTCCTTAATTGATGGAAAGGTTGTTTCCCTTTTTGCTGCAAGGTGATTCTTGTATTAATTAGGGTTAATTCTAAACGTGATTTTCAGCTTTTTTTTTCTTCTTTCTTTTATTCTTAAGAGCAGTTAAAGTTAAGATGGATGTTGTGGTTAGAAACCTAGTTTGTAAAACATTTTCATTTAAAAAAAATTAAAAACATTTCATTTTCATTTTAGGACGACTATCCATTTGAGTATTCTGATAACAACACCTACAACATCTCCGAGGAGTTTCCAGAGCTTGATCTGTTCATCCCGGAGCCATGTGGCCAGTTACTCAGCAGCAACTTCAACAAGGTCTTCCTCCCAACGGTTTATGGAATAATATTCATCCTCGGGATTATCGGCAATGGACTGGTCATTGCCGTCATGGGCTACCAGAAGAAGGTCAAAACGATGACAGACAAGTACCGGGTCCACCTCTCTGTGGCTGACCTGCTGTTCGTCCTCACGCTGCCCTTCTGGGCCGTGGACGCAGCCAAGACGTGGTACTTTGGAGGCTTCCTCTGCGTTTCGGTGCACGTGATCTACACGCTGAACCTGTACAGCAGCGTCCTGATCCTGGCCTTCATCAGCTTGGACAGGTACTTGGCGATTGTCCATGCCACCAACAGCCAGGCCAAAAGGAAGTTGCTGGCCAACAAAGTGATCTACATTGCAGTGTGGCTGCCGGCTACCATCCTGACCGTGCCTGACCTGGTGTTTGCCCGGGTCCAGGATGTAAAGTCCTCCAACTACTTGTTCGTGGAGGACAGCATGGAGAGCACCGATTCCAGAACTATCTGTCAACGCATCTACCCTGGGGCAAGCAGCCTGATTTGGACGGTGGTTTTCCGCTTCCAGCACATCCTGGTGGGCTTCGTCCTGCCCGGACTGGTCATCCTCGTCTGCTACTGCATCATCATCTCCAAGCTCTCCCAAGGCGCCAAGGGCCAGGTCCTGAAGAAGAAAGCTTTGAAGACCACAGTGATCCTCATCATTTGCTTCTTCGGATGCTGGCTACCCTATTGCACCGGCATCTTTTTGGACACCCTTATCATGCTGGACGTCGTGCGCTCTTCCTGTCAGCTGCAGCAGGCGGTGGAGACATGGATCTCAATCACCGAAGCATTGGCCTACTTCCACTGCTGCCTTAACCCCATCCTGTATGCCTTCCTGGGGGTGAAGTTCAATAAAACCGCCAGGAGCACGCTCACAAATAGCAGCAAATCAAGCCAGAAAGTGACTCTCATGGCCAAAAAGCGCGGGCAGATTTCTTCTGTGTCCACAGAGTCCGAGTCTTCCAGCGTTTTAACAAGTTAACCGGCAGTTAATGTTGGGAGTTCTTGACTTTACACTCTCAGGAGAGACTTAAAAAAAAACGAAGCTTTATTTTAAAGAACTTACTACATTTTGTACACATGTAAAAAAAAAAGAGTTTTTTGTTTGGTTTTTTTATACTTGGTTGTTTGTTTGAGTTGAAAACTGCAGTTGTGTGTGTTTTGTTACATTTGTTTCCCAATTGTTCATCTTCTGAAGTAGCATTGTGTCCTGGTCAGTACCGATTTCCCATTCAAGATCCATTATCTGTATTATTCTCACGGACTGTGATGCTCCACCACGGATCTTATTTGTTGTCCTCCACTGGAAGCTGCTTTTGTAAACTTTGTACATAGTTCTGTTTGTAGCATTTGTGTGTGTCACACTTGAGTTGCGTGAATAAGTGAAAGCTATAATTTATTGCTGTCGTTTACACTGGGCTTATGCTTGATTTAAGAAAGTTGCTTTTTGTACTTGTTTTTTACTGTAAAAATAAAAGTGTCTTGTACTTTCCGTGACTGTTGTGTGATGAGGGGGTTTTACCAACCCTCCCCTTTGGGGAGTTTGTGGGCGAGTAGTGGTGTGGGGGGTAGAAAGTCTCCTAACAAATGTCACCACCTGAACTGGCCTGAAATGCAGAAGGACTGCACAGACAGACCCTGTAATTGCAGGAACATCTGTGCACTTTACATCTTAACCAGACAGTGACACAAAGCAAAAGAAATCTCTTGGAATTAGCATCCATATGGCTCTTAAACAAAGCAATTAGCATGTTAAGTTTTATTTTCTTTCTTTCCCAGTTTGCAAGATATACTGCCTCCTTTACGTTTGGCTTGTAAACAAGCAATATCCTCATTCACCTCATTGAAAGGGTCATTGGGTCAGCTTAACCATTAAATGGATCACAAAAACTGAAATAAATGTATTCAGTAGATGCAAATAGCCAGGCATTGTCTCTTATGAGGGGTTTTGTGATACATCATTTGCATGAATTTGCTGCAACAAGAAAACCGCAACATTTGACCTTAAAATGGCTTCTTTTTGGACATTTAGCCACATTAATCTCTTTTAACTAAGATATATGTTATAAATGTAATCAGTGCTGAACTGGTGACAAAGACTGATGTTCAAGTTGGGAGACCAAAGGAAGCGGACAACAATTGATGTCAAGGAGAATGGAGCCATCGAATGCCCTCTGTGTAATACCACAGCCCTGGCATTCACTCTAAACTCCCATGGAGATACATTTCCATATCTTTACGTGGAGAGGAAAAAAGTGTGAAGTGCTTTCATTAAGTCAAAGGGTTAATGCCTGTTTTGGTGCAGTGAACCAGTTTAAAACAAGAGGAACTTTTCAAAGTTGGGAATGTAGCCAAATGAGCCTCATTTAGCATAAAACCTCATCCTGTGCAGGGAGATCTGCCTCACTTGTATCTCTTCAGTTGCATTTATGCTTTATAGACAAGAGAAAGTTTAATTCCCAGCCTGGAAAAAAAAAAAAAGCACAGCTTTTACAGTTTAAATTAATACAGCAACTGCTGTGGGTGGAATAAATCTCACAAAAGTATTCATGTCCTTTAAATTATTTAATATTTTTGTTCTGTTACGACAAACTTTGTCTACAATTAAAAATCTGAAAGGTTTGGTATGTATTTTTAGTCATCTCGTCTTAGTCAACCACCTTTTGCTTTAAGTACTGCTGTAAGTTTTGCAGTTTGTCCTCAGCATGAGTCCTATGTTGAACTTTCTTGGCCACATTCAAAGCACTACAGACCATAAAACACAGTAGTGGTGGTGGTAACATCCTGGGTTTATACTAGTGACAAGAAAAAAAGAGACAAGAGTTCTGTTCTCAGCTTGACACAATACATGTAGTGGACCCAAAAAGAACACAAATGAAGGTTCTCTTTTCACATGAGACCAAAGTAGAACCTCATGGCAGCATCATGCATCATGTGTTTGTCCTCAGCATGGAGAGGGAGTTGCAAGGGGTTAATAAGAAGACAGAAGGAAAACATGATATAGGCTGCAAAAGACTTTAAACAGAGTCAGAGGTTCACTTTCCAACAGCAAAACAACCCCCCAAAATATATCCAGATCTCTAATAAAATGGTGTAGATGAAAGGATGTTCATGTCTTAGAATGGCCCAGTCAAAGCACAAACCCTAAAGATCAATTGAGAAGATGTGCAAGACAAGATATTGATGGATCCTGTCCCACCTAATCTGGCTGAGCTTGAGCTTTTCCAAAGAAGAATGGAAAAAATGAATGATTAACTCAGGGGAGCTGAATACAAATGCACACAACACATTTTAGACTTTTATTGCAGAGTTTTTCTGACACATTTTGCACTGTATTTAATTTAGGGACATCAGAATAAAAAGGACTTACGATGTACTCTTTGCTTTTAAAAGTTTGATTAATAAAAGCATTATCAAATATGTCCAACCTAGTGTTGGTCTGTCACAAAAAATCCAAATAAAACACACCGAAGTCTGTCTATCAAACTGTAATCAATTAAAATGATAAAAGTAAGGAGATGAATGGGTTCTGCTTCTCTACAAACTGACTTTGGTCTCCAGATAGGCAGTCCTGTTAGGAATTCACATTTTGGGTACAAGAATGTTCCCTTCCATTCATTATTAAAGCTTTCATTCTCTCTGTGTAATGACAAACTACAATATTCAATATCACACATCTCTAGCGCCTCCTTCAAAGGAGCAGTTTAGGAAGTGTCTACCTTCTAAATTTCAAGAGTAAATGCACAAAACTGGTGTTCAGTTTAAATGTTTTAAACTTACATTTGATGAGTCAAAACACACTCATTCAAATATTTCCCTGCAGGAAGGTCGGTATCCTGGGTTAAAGGCTAAAGTTGTTGGGGAGAACAGGAAATTGCTCCTACTGGTGATTCATTATCTCTACACCTCCATATCTGCAGCTTTAAACGTGGATTCCGTAAAATTACTCAGCCTTACTTAACTGTTAATGTGGGGCACTGTAAAAACAGAAAAGTACAGCTTTGCAGATGCCAGCTTAAAAGAACAAATAGCCCGAGCTCCTTTTGTGCAGTGACACGCTCCGCAAAGGTTACACTGTTTTAGGGAGGAAAGTGAACGACAGGAAGCCTGTTTCCTGCATCAGGAGCTCCTGTGGCCAGCAGCCTGAGAAAAGCTTTAAAGACACCCCCGCTGAATTCAAACCACCGTCACTCGCTGTGCCAGTCCGTTCCTGCAAAGGTTACTGGATACCTGTGTGCACTTAGAGCACTCAAGCAAAGGTGTGAATGTTCAGTTGAATTTTACACTTTCTGTGAGAGTAAAGCAGCCCCCACATGCTAATTACCTGCTGTTAGTTGTTCATATGACTTGTATTTCACGTGGACTGATTTATCTATGTCATATAATGAAGTGTAGTTAAAAAAGTGTTTTGCATGGTACTAAAGTCTTTCAAAATTATCACTGCTGCACGTGGCAGAAGTGTGTTTTCTGAAGTCTCTGAAGTCAATAATTAACTGTGGCATCAGTGTAGAAGGTAAAAAACAGTCTACAAAGTCTAACCCCCAGCCCACAAAACAGAAGAAGAACCCCAAGATAAGAGCACCAGCCAACCACAAATGCAACGCTGCAGTTCCTAATGCCTCATATAGATTGGGCAAAGATTTATAACTGAGGTTCAGATGACAGCAGGCGTCTTTTATTTAAACGTATCCATTGAACTTTACATTTACATGTTGCAGCAGTATTTTATCTGGATTTTAGCAGATAGATCAAGACAAAGTAGGACATATCCCAACCAAGGGAGTTATTTGCCTCATCATGAACATGGAAGCTGCTCAAAGATAAATACATGACAATAAGGAATTCAAACTTATTAGATACACAAAAAAATAAAAAATAAAAACTGGGACAAGGGTTCACCTTTTCGTAGGACAAAAAGACAAAAACATGGAGTCAAAATGGAATGACTTGGGTCAAAATATATTCATGACCTAGTCAAAGTCCAAAATTACAATACAACTAAGAACATGATGCAATACTTGATAATGGATGTTCATGCTCTCAATCTAATCTGTTTGAGTCTGACTTATACTACAAAAAATAATGACAAAATAATATTTTATATGCAAAACAAAAACAAACAAAAAGAATGTTTCATTTTCCTTATAGTGCAATAGTATTCACTAATTGTGTTGGTCCTTAATACAAATAGGTTTGTTGTAATAATTATTGCTCCTTGACAGGTGGAAATCCTATAAACTGGATGGCTTCTTGCAATCAGTTAGACTTTCTTAGACAAATGCCTTTTTACTTTTTGGCCTATGAGAACTTTATATTAAACTGAACTTAATTAAATTGTGTTGCATTTGGAACTGAATTTGATCTGATTCTTACAATTTATTAGAGCGCTTTGGAATGAACAGGTTTTATATGAACTGAATTTAAACCAAAATAGATTCTGCAAATCTGGGCATTAGATGACTTCATTTCTGTAATTTAGTTTGATGGTAAAATTATTTGTTGCTTTGAAGTTCTGCACAGTCTGAGGAAATTACCTCAGACGCATTTCCCTACATATGTTTGATCTATTTTGTCTGCTCCGGACAAACGCTAATAAGGCGGAACTACAGTCTGTAACTCGTTTCCAGCCGGAACTGTGCTCGGTCAAAACAGCTCCTTCCTTCCTGATCCCGTCCATGCTGTGAACAGCTGATGCGGTCTTTCTTCCTCTAGCAAACAGTTGTAAAAAAATTTTATCCCAACTTTCCAAGAATAAAATTGGACATGACGAAAGAAGAAGCAAACGGGTAAGAGCGCTGTGAATGTAGCGTTTGCTGTAGCACAGCTCTCAGAGCTGCATTTTGATTTCACCTTGTTGCTAACAAGGCTAGAAGCTAACTTGCAGCGAATTGCATCAGCAATCACTTTCATTTCAGTTTGATAAAGTTTAATTTAGCAGTTTATTGAAATTAACGGAAGACCACAAACGACAAAGCACGAAAAACAACAAGATAACAACATGCCACGGTTTATACATGCACGTAAGCAGGATATTTTCCCTACAGAAACTAATGAAACAGACAGTTGATATGTTGATATGACTTTTACCCGGCTGTTTTCAACACAAAGTTCATCATTGTGCTAAAACCTGATGATTTAAAAAAATTAAAACACCCTTATCAAAAAAGTATTTACAATTTGTGACAATTATTGGTCATTCAACAGTAAAATGTACATTGTTATTACAAGAAACGACTGTTGATTCTAATTACTTTGTTTTCCAATAAAACTTTTCTTCGTTTTAAAAATTAGAAAGGAATCTCGTAAAAAATGTTTATCGTGTGCTTTTTAATTGTAGCGTACACAGAACGTGCCATTATCTAATTATAGCAACAATAGTGATCGTAGTAGCTCCCAATTATGTCACTGTTTTATTATTATTTTTTTTACGTAACATTTCCGCCACCTTGCTTGAAGTTTATAATCTTGGGCATTTAGATTGTCGTTAGAGATAGACATGAAGGTTGGTAATGAACGTTTTATGGCTTGTCACCAGATATTTGACAGATATTTCATCTTTGGAGCTCTGTGAAAAAGCTTAAAAACTCAATTTAATTCAAGTTAGTGGATCTAGGTTAAAAATCCCATATCTATCATAATTTTGATATGATTGAATTGCTATTTATTTTTCAGAAATTTTAAAAGCACATATTACATTAGTGTTTTTTTGTTTGTTTGTTTGTTTTTTAAACTTGACCTTACAGACCATTAGGGATTTAGGAAAAGCAAGCATGGACCAAATCTTAAAAATTTGGCCTTTGCTGAACCTCTGGTGAATGACTGAAAACAGGCCTGATTAAAAAAATTTATATATTTTTTCCTGTTTAAGATATAAACATGCAGCACTGTTTAGAAGACATTACTACATCCTCAGCTCTAATAATGAATAGGTGACATTTTTTCTTGTGTATATATTAAAGTATTTGCATATTTTTGATCAGTTATTGAGATAGTTCAATCTGAAATATAATTTAACTTTGTTGCATTAGATTAGAAAAATACAAAATATTGAACTTCTATTGAGCAGCTCCTTTTGTGGACACCCAAACAGGTAAAAGCTACTTGCTAGCTCAACAGCAATCACTCAGATGCAGACTTTACTCTAAAGTAAACTTAGATTCAACTTAATTTTAAAGGAAATGGCTCTCATTCTGTTTGATTTTAGCTTTGTGAACTTTGCTCAAAGATTGATGCCATTTTGTTTTATATTTAACTATTCCCCACCTTTTATTGTTGTTTTATGTGGTTATGTTAGAAATGTTAACTATTTTACAGCAGAAGAGGTGTTTTGTTTGGGGACTGAAGCTGTTGGATCCTGGACATGTTATCATAGTTGTATTTAAATTGGTTGAGTTTTTATTTGTTAAATAGTTGAGTCTTTCTGTGAGCACAATATGAATCTTCAGAATCAGATCACTTCTTGAGAATCAAAACAACAATAAAACAACATTTTAGGTTGTTGCATATTACTACTGCTGTATCTGAACCATTACGTATCACAGACATCCAGATACTGAAGATTAGTTTCAGGGTTTGTAGAGGGAGAACTTGGGCTGTTGACTTTGCTGTTAAAGCAGTGGAATCAATGACATGTTAGACAATAGAGGAAGTGCAACCGGGATCTGATTCCTCCCTTGGAAGTCATAATATGTTGCTGTTTTTGACTTTTGTTTGGGCTTTATTGCTATTCATAGCTATCCTCTGCTCCCTGTTATTTCCTGATCTCACAGGCTTCCTTCAGGTCAAGACTCCTGGTGTTTTGGGAAACCAAGCAGCTGCTATTGATGCACCTGCAGATTTAGAAAATAATTATGAGTTAATGGACGAGTCCAGAGCTCAAACTCTTCGGGATCTGCTGCTTTATAGTGACTTAATTTTTTTTTTTACTGAATTTTGTTCTTAAATACAAAATAGAACGATAATTAGGTTGATATTATTCAAAAAGAAATAATTTACACACTTTGAAACACTAAATAGAAAAATATAAAACTAGGAGACAGAGAGAGATTATTCCAAAGCTTGTTTGTCCATAATCCCAGAATTGTATCATATTTTACAGCATATTTGATTAGGATTTTATGTGATTTCTTTTGTGTTTGTGATCTTTGAGTTGATTCTCCTCTTGAAGAAGTGCTGCTGGATCTGGTGAAATGGATCTCCACCCACTGCATCAGCAGAATCCATAGTTTGATTCAAACAGTGAGATCGGACCAAAACTCCATTAATGTCTGATTGTTTCATAGTTGTTACAGTTTAAAAGCCACTTACTGTGTGCAAACATATAAGAACATATTCTACTAAAGTGTGTTGGCCCAACTGTCGAGAATAATTTATGATGCTTTCACGGCCATTGGGCTCTGAAAATTGATTAAAATCAGTTTTATCTCTGAAGAAAATGCAGAGAACTTTAATAAATAAAGCCCCCGAGTTGAGTGTTAGAACATCAGCTGCAGCCTGTTTGCTCCATTCAGACAATCAACTCAATCCAAATCAACACTTCTGTGAAGTTGTGAAAGCTTTAATTGATATGTCAGGACATAAACACTGTGAAATATTCTATTTATTTCTACAGTAGTTTCTGGAAAAGGTTCCTGGCCTTGAAATGCACCTTCAAAATCTTCAAAGCACCTGAACAAAACATCATCCCTACACGTGTTAAAAGGCAGATGCTCTGTATTTGTGTACATTTGTGGTAATTTTGGCTACTCTTGATTTTGTCATGTCACAATTTGTTATCCTGTTTATACTGTTAATTGTAGGTCAATTTCACATCTCTAAGAGCTCAAGTAAAGAGTTTTTAATCTGGTAAATAAAGACACCTTTATGTTATTTTAATGGGATAATCTGTGTTCTCTACAAACAGCTACAGAATTAGAGATTGTCAGTCTGTCCACAGTCTCCTCAGAGCTGCAGTGTTTATCTACCTAATCTTACTTTCTGACATCTCAATCTTAACTGCTCTCCAAGCTCTCTCCGATCCATTCATCTCAACTCCAGCTGTTTTGTTTGGAAGAACAATAGGATTAAAGGGAGTTCAGACTTTAAAGCTGGAGGTGGTGATGGCGCAGAATTAATTTTCCCAGGCGCTCAACTACTTCCTCGTGGGATGCGGGAGAAATAGGAGGTGGAAGTTGACTTTCATGTTTATGTTGTGTCTTTCTTCCTGTTTCAGCGCAACAGAGGAGGAGCAGCAGGCTCAGTCAAAGAAAGCCCTAAAGAAGCAGCAGAAGGAAGCAGAGAAAGCTGCAAAGAAGGCTGAGAAGCAGGCCAAGCTGGTCAGTGTTGTTATTGCAGTTTTTTTCTGTTTTGATGGTTCACATCCGCCGAAAACCTGTACAGCTGTTGATGATGTGACGTGCTGTTCTGGTGGGCATTGTTGGCCCAGCAGGGTTGGTGAGCCAACAGGGGGTTGGACTCTATTGTTCAAGTATTCCTGTCATTTCGGTCATGTTTATGTCCACGCAAAGTCTTGTTTTCTTACTGAATAACATCCTACACAGTAATGCTCATAGTTATTAAAGCACTTTTGCGTTTATGACAGATGGATTATGGAGATATTTGTGGATAATTTTAATCACATAACTAAGACTAAGAACAGTTTCTGCAAAGTACATAGATTTTTGTTTACACATTTCTGTAACATGCTGAGGAACAATTTCTTTGCCAATTTCAAAAGCAAAGATAAACTAAATATTTTTGTAACTGAAGGTTTAGATTGTGTGAAATTAATTACACTGATGGTTGTATTATGTATTATTCAAACTAAATGTTTCCTGTAGGTAAAAATGAAGCACAAACAAAATAACATAAAAACACCAACAGTTTAGGATCTGCTCCTACAGTTAAGAGATGATTTTATGAAATAGAAATTCATGTTCAAAATATTATACAACTGATTAAAACTAACTTATCAGAATTTTACTTGGTGGTTTCTCTGTAGTTTATAGAATAGATTAAATGTTTCAAATACATATTCACACATTTATCAGCTCAGAACCACCTTAGCAAATCAAGCAGAGTTACTTGTGGCCTAATCGTGGTCTGGATGTTGTTGTGCCATGTCTTTGTGAACAGGTCTGAGTCTCTTGACTTGTGAATCTCGTTGTTTCGTTTCTCAGCTCAGCTAACAGGGGCATGCTGACCGCCTGAAGGACATCATGCTTCAGGAGGTGGTGGCTTATCTGCCCTCTCTGGTCACTCCAAAACAGAATTAGAAACAAAAGTTACTGTGTGGTTCTGGGTATGCTGGAGGTGTTTTGGGAAAACAAAGTTTTTTTTATGCAGAAATAAGTCAAAAATAACAAACTGCAATGTAGCAAACATTTCTCTCCACTGAACTCTGATAAAGTTGTTGGGCTTCATCCAAACTTGATTGGGCTTCACCTACAGCTCAGGGAACGATACTGAGCTGCACAATTTATCGCAAATATGTCATCATCAGGATACCAGTGTATGCAATCCTCATATCACAAAGGATTGTTTGGAGTCGAGTAATTCCTGGCTTATATAGTCCAAGTGCTACGACCTCACAAGTGTCATATTTAGCAAGTTGGACATCAGCAGAGCCTAACGGTGTTTAGGAAGTGTTGGAATCAGGGATGAGAATAAGAGGAAAAAACTAAATTGTCATACATTACAACTGATAATACTATTGCAATACTTATCAATATTATCGTCAATGCAATAGTTATTTTTTTTAATATTATACAGCCGTAGGCCTGAGCAACTTTTCATAGGAGGATTTTAGGAGACGTTTGGCATTTCAGAGTGAAACACATTAATCACTATCTAAAGTAAAATTATTTAAAAAGCTTTATTACTAAAATGCTAAATGAAAAAAAAAATCTTTCATGAAAAATACAGTTTCTCAAAGTCTACAGGAGTTTGTCCTGTAAACTGTGGGTTGGCGGGTGAAACTCCTACTTTGTCATTGTGTCCTTCACTTTTATCAGTTTCTGGAGTGGCTACAGCTTACCTCCATCAGCATGTGAATTTATAAAAGAATATCAATATTGTGGTGCTTCGGAGTCCTTTGGACTAGATAAAACACTATACAAGTACAGACCATTTACTTAACATGTATTCACAAACATTCAGACAAACTAGTTTCATGGTCAAGAATCAGAATATCAGTGCAGAATAAGAAAGTGTCTGGCCAGCTGTAAGAGAGTCATGAAGTAAGTAAGGTTCTGAAAGAAAACTGTAAAATGTGTGTAAAAAATGTTCATGGCCATGTAAACGGACCTCATGTCCACTCACATGTGGACTTGTCTGCAGAATACAAATATCCAGGCTCCTTATCTTCTACCATAGGCCTCTTATAACTTCTTAAATTATAATACACACCTTTGGCGACTTTTCTCTTTTATATACTTGTAAGAATCGAGATAGAGGATTTGTAAGATTTTTCCTGTCCACCTTTTGCCATGCAGGAGATGGGATTTTTACTGCTACTGAAGTTTCAACAAAGAGACCATAAACTTCACTTTTTTATACACACACCTTCTGCAGCTACACACTGCTGCGTTCGCTGATCAAAGCATCCCATTAAGTCCTTTTTCATTAGTTTTCTCAGAAGTTCTGTCGTTTCTTTCACATCAAATTTGGTTCTCTTGACTACAGATGTGGTTTTATTTTTTAAAAGGTTGATTAAGTAAAAAGGGAATTTAGTTCATCAGCATTTTTAAGAAAACTCATTCAGTTTTCCATATGACTATTCCTCATCTTTTTTTCTTTTGATTCCCTTCTTCCAAATGTTTCAGACTTGTATGTGTTGCTTTGAATTATTGTCTTATATTAAAAGATAAAGGGAAACGAACATGAAAGGAAGAATGTGCTGAAAAATGTCACTTTCTCTTTGACTACCTCAAAAGCGCAGGCACGTTTCTTTCTTTTGGATCTCTATGGGTGTGAAAATTACTCATTCAGTGAGGAGTTTATATTAACTGAAGAAAAGCACTCCCCTTCTCAGGTTCTGCTGAAATACAACTTCATCTTTAAATTCTCCCAATATTTCACCATCGAAATATTCTACTCCAGCAGTTTCTTGGAAGTTGGATTTTGATTTTTAATTTTTTTTTTCCAGGTTGTTTTTCTGTTTTCTGTTCCTTTTCTGCTTCCAAAAAAAAAAAAACCTGAAGTTACAAATAAATGCTGTACAACTATTATGAAACCTATTATTATGAAATTAAAACATAAATACAAAAGTGGACTGAGAACAGTTTTGTGTTTCAAAAAGTCTGGGATTGCAAACGGTACAAGAGCCTCGTAAAATTAATTCAACAGATAAGTGATAGAGAAGTTACAACATTATGGTCCAAACGGTTTATAACCTGCCTGGCTGGCTGCCATCTTACTCCATTGTTTGCATGTGATGAGTGTTGTCTTAGTAACTTGTTTTATTTTAATGTACAACTAACAACGAGAACACCAACAAATGAGTCATTACCAACTACCCCTGGGCAAACTGCAGGAAAAATTTAAATATTTGAGAACACATAAAGTCCTACAACCTTGATTGCTTTATCTGCTTTATTTGCTGTGTGCTGTCGTGAAATGCCTGGTGGGTTATTTTTATCATTCCTTCATGGTTATTTAACTTAATTTACAGTCTGTCAATTCTTTGCATAGCAGAAGAAAAGCATTTATTAAAGTATCCAGTTATTATCCTTAAAATCAGACTGAAAGCCAGGCAATGTATTCTGTAATCTTATAGTTTGACCAAGGTATATTAAAGTGGATCTAAATTAGAGATGTAGTTTTGATACAGTGCAGCGCCGTCACAGCTGAGGTGCTTTTGAAAGGTGAAAGCAGTGAAGTGTTGTCTTCCAGTTGAATTAAACCAGTCAGCATCATTTCATGGAGGGAGAGGCTGCTGTCACTGTTAGATTCACCAGCTGCTGCTCACATCACTGAAGCATAGTAGGCATCGCCTCGGGGAAGACCTGAAAGCTGAGTTGAATGTTTATTGAGTGAACATTGGTATGTTTTTTTTTCTTCTTCTCTCTTTTTCTTTCTTCGCCCCTGCCAGCTCTACGTTCATTCTGCAAACACTTGTCACTTTTGTGAGGCTCGGCCGCTTTCCGGCTAATGCGGGTCTATATTCGGTTGATCATAAGCTGCAATATCATCCATCATGTGACTGAATTATTATATCAAGGATGGGTGATTCCAATTCACTCGGCTGCCAGCAGCCATTTCCGTGCCCCAATATCAATTTGCATAGAAAATGGAGCCACAGCATTGCCAAGGCTGGATCTCATCGCACTCTGGGAGTCATTTGCCTGGAAGTCCATGCAGAGATAAAGAATATCCGTCCACTTACACTGTTTCTATTACATAGCAATATCTCGTGCTGCCATTACTCATTGCCCGTGATGTTTCGGAGCAATGTGTGGAAGAGCGGTGAATTCCAGGGATCTGACGCTCGACTCTGGGCTTGAACGAGATGTGCTATTAATTTTATTCAAATCCTCAACAGCAAAAGATGGAAACGCAATTTACTTGAGTGTTGTAGCAAAATGTTTCTCCATTTGAAGGCAAATGTTTTGGTGCATTTTTTTTTTTAATTTAACAGCTAGGAAATAACAAGATGACAATCTACTAGCAATGCCCCCTGACATTTCCTGTTGCTTTCCTTTTTCTTTCAGGCAGCTGAACAACAAAGTGCAGATGAAGATGTAAGTATCCTCAAATTACGTCTGGCTCATTTTTTAGGCAGCTTTTTGCTTTTCTGTCTTCTTTTGGTGTTCTGTTGCAACAGCTGGTATGTAAATACCTGCACGCATGACTCTTGAATTCTGTTTTTTGCTGCACAACTTCTCCCTAGGATCATGATAAGCCCCAGTATCTCTTCTACGTGTCTCTTATCACAGATGTAGTAGACAGACAGACGTCATTACAGCGAAGTGGAAAGACTTCCTCAACTGTGATAGTGTTGTGTACTAAAATGTGTTTTGTTGTCTTCTTTTTAAAGGACTTTGCCAAGGACCGATACGGGGTGTCGGCTATGGTGCAATCGCAGCAAAAACTTGGTTGGTATCGGAGCTACCTCGACTCACCAGCACATCTAAATGCTCACAATGAATAAAAACACTGATAAATCATCAGTTTAATAAGCTGAGAGGCGGAAACCAAAAGTAAATAGCACTTTTATGCTTATGTCTAAATACTGTGTTTCTCACTGTCATTCAAGCCTGCATGTTATTTTGTTTGTTTAGTCTGAAAATCGTCTGGCAGAAAGTTTCATAGTCTTTGGTAAGGTAGAAAAGCTACATTTTTAATTTATTCGGCAGAAATCCAGCGTCTCCACAAATCATGCATGTTCCTGTAACCTTTTCAAATTCACCAGAAACTTTAGTTTATTTTATTGGAATTTTATGTAATTGACAAACACAAAGTGCATGTTTGTGCAATGGAAGAGAAATATGCTGTGTTTTTAACATTTTATTGCAAAATACAAATATGAGCAGTTTGTCAAGCTGAAATGGAAATACTTTTTAACAAAGACAGTTGAGACAATTCTTTTGTCGGAGAACGGATCGTCAGATCCCAAAACACTCTGAGCCGTTCTCTGAACAATTCAAGATTCACACAGTATTTTTACAACTACCTAAAGACACTGTAGGGCTTTACAGTATGGCTGGAAAACCCATCATGAGACAGGCATTTCATAATAGTTCTCAATTTTGATAATCGTTGATTAGTTTTTTGTTTATATATTTGAAATACTGTAGCATTATCTTTTCTGGTTTATCCTTTTTCACCCCAAGATGTTATGAGGCAAAGTGGCAGAACCTACAGCTCAACAGGTTGTTGCTAGGTAACCAAAGTTTGGGGCAACCTGAAACTGCATGCTACCAATCAGGTTGTTGCTAGGTAACCAAAGAGTGAGTGAGTTGATGCCACAAACCTTGCTTAGCTCGACGTGAGAGGTTGAGAAGCTAAAGCCTTTCCCCTCTGCCTGGATCCCCCAGATGGCTGTGCGGTTCTGGATCAAAGTTCACCGACTCTACCTCTGCCCTACCTAAACTTAGTCTAGAACCGTCTTTGGTCCAATGGGCAAGATGCATTAACCACAAGAGGAGAGGTGCCAGTTTAAAGCTCTAAGTGCCAATTTCCATTGTTGTTTGTTACCAAGGTGACATTACAAAGTTTACGCACTGTTGTCTTGTCATTACAAAGATACGAGGAAATTGCCTGTCATTGTTCCACACATTTCATCTGTACTTGTTGAGAAATACAGGTTGTGCAGCTGTTTGTACATGCAGTTAAGAGTGTTTCAACCTGTTTTTCTGCATGAACTCTTACAGCACGGTAGTAGAGCCAGAAGTATTCCAGTCAAGCAAACTGATTAAACAGGCTTGTGATAAACATCACGAAAAACCACGTTGGAGTCACCTCTAGTAGCAATTTCATCGATACCAGAGATAATTCATCAAACTGCCTGTGTTTGAGAACTCCCTAGATGGGGAAAGCAGCAGACAGACCTGTTGCTGCCGTCCATCTGTCTGCATATTATTTCAGCATCAGTGGCAATAGACAAAGTGGGGCCTCCCTCCCTCCCTCCCTCACCTGCATGCTAAGTTCAGCCACAGGGATGAGGCGGGAGGGGTTGGGGAGCGGGAGAGTTGACGGAGAGTTCTCAGCCAAAGGGGCAGCTCTTTCTTTAGTGTCTCTGCATGATTATCAGCAGTAAGCATGCCTCAGAGTGATACAAGTGAAACTAGACTCAATTTGTCATAAAGCCCAGGGAGAATAGCTAAATTTTAGACAGCTTTCAGCAGCTCTTCTACTGTGTCTTATTTATTAGGCATGCCTGTAATTTGAGCAGTTTTACTTCACAAGCACACGCTTGCTTCTTCACATTTTGTTCTACCTTTGGGAGTATAAAGGATAGTCAAGGGAGATTTTTTTTTTTTTTTATGCTCAGAAGTTGCGGAGTTCTTTGAACTAATGAAAAATTTGTATGTCTATTTGATCCAGACAGGGCATTGGTCCGAGTCGAAGACCTTACTCCGCAGAAAGTTGACCAGCTGATCTGGTTGCGTGCCCGGGTCCACACCAGCCGAGCCAAAGGTGAGATCACTCCTTTGCCTCTGGGCGCTTTGTTCACCTTTTATATCAGAGCATACAAAGAGACAGGCTGAGATGCCCCCCTTGTGCTTATCCTCGGTGTCCTATACTCTGCAGACTAAATCATCTGGCCCTGAGCCATTTTCCTCCACAGCTCTCCTTTTAGTTCAAGATCAAACAGCAGAGGCAGCCGACAGTGATGTGGACTTCTTGGGTTTCTTATGACCTCAACAACTGACATCACTCCCCTTAGTTTTAATACTTTTACCACCCACTGCTGTCTACATCATGCAAAAAGTATTAAAACTGTTTGAATTTTTAAAAGATGCATAAATGAAGAGAAAGTAATGCAAGGTTGTGAAATACAGGAAAAATAAGTGTTTTGCAAATAAAAATCTAAAGTGTGTTTTTTTTTTTTTTTTTTCTGGACTCACTACTTTGTATTACCAGTTTGTGCTGCAATTACAGCTGCAAGTCCTTTTGGATACGTCTCTGACAGCTTTGCTTGTCTAAGAATGGAAATGTCTCCTAATTCTTGGCAAATTACCTCAATACTTGTCAGTTTGGATGGATGTGTCTATGAACATCAGTACCAAAGTCTTGGGCAATCAAACATATGAATACAGTTTGATCTAAATCATTCCACTCAAGCTGTATTTTTAGTTTAGTGAGCTTCTGCAGCCTACAACAAATTTTCTAACATGTTTCCTCTAACAGAGCTTTTCTGTCTCTACTGATGGTTCTTGCGACACCAAAAAGTCTCATTGTGGTCTTATTTGACCCAAACACCTCCCACATGTTTGCTGTATTCCCTACATGGGTGGTGGCAACCTGCTAATGTTACTGCTTATTGCATTCCCAGGGTTTCCCCCACACAACTTGCTAAGCCTGGTGGTCGGGGCGCCGAGGCCCGACCACCAGGCTTGGTATTAAAAGATTGTCAGGGAATGTATAAATATTACTGGGTAATTATATGTCATGGGATAACATCGCCAGAGAAACGCTACTTAAACCCACTACTAGTCTTAAAAACATCAAATAAAAAAAATATAGTTAAAATGAATATCAATTATTTGCTTCCGTTTAATCCAAATTAAGTCAGCGGCTCCATCAGGCCCCCCAGGGCTTCAGGGGCCCCATAAATGCTAATATTTTAACACCACAGATATATAAATGTGACATCTGTTTATTCAGATTATCAACGCTGCTAAATTAGTTTTAATGGTTTCAGCATACATAGATTAAACGTTTTTAAATTGCTTAACATTTAAATGTAAGATTTTAAGAACAATATTCATAGTTAGATTGGTTTGTTACCATAGCAACAATCTGATGCTATGAGTTTAATCTTTGAGTTTGAGCTCTTTTTTGTTCTCAAATACAAATTAGTAAACTGCAATTATAACTTATTGCTTTTTAGGTTGACCAATTAAACTACTCCCCCTCTCCCAGATTTCACTAAATCTAACACAGAAGCTGTTGGTGGTGCTGATGTTTTTAGCATCAGAAGGTGATTCTAAGTCAGATTCTGCTCCAGGCCTCATGCAGCCTTGGGCCGGCTCTGCAGGATGAGTTAAACCTGCTGCACTGCACGCAGAGATGCGCATCAAATTGGAGATTTAATTCAATGCTGCTAATGTGGCTTTAGCAGCTCTTCTATTTAGTGTCGGTTGAGTTTTTAATAAGCGTCACTGAAGCTATTTTGGTTGCTCAAGTTTATGGGACGAGTTTCTCAGATCTCCGCCCGGCCGTGCGCATCGACTCTGGCAGACTAAGTGGACAAAGCATTTGATATAAAACCAGCGTAAAACATGGAGGGCCATCAGGCTTATAATACGCTGGGGGAAACCCTGTATTCCTTAAACAATGACTTTGTCTGGGCTTTCTTCCATAAAGGTCAAATTAAGGTGCAGTTCAAGAACAATAGTTGATGTATTTTTCCCACCTGATCTCTGGATCTCTGCAGATTCTCTGTAGAGTTGGCATGAACCTTTTAGCTGCTTCTGTGATTAATGCTTTCCTTCCCTAAACTTGTTTAGGTGGACAGCCAAGTAGGTTTTCAGCTTTGCCTTGCCCTTTCCATTTTAGGATGATTAAATTACAAAAAGATGGACTGTTTACTAGTGAGGTGAATTCTGAAGGCAATTCATTGTGCTTGATTATATTTACAGGTATCAGAGTGAAGAGTCTGAATACAGAAGCACATAACTTTTGAAAATTATGCATGATTAAACTTCACTGTTTGTGGATTAATATTAGAATATGTAAAGATTGAAGGGGTTTCAATACTTTTTAAAAGAAACCGTTAAAAACAAGCAAAAACTTCTAAGATCTCAAACCAAACAGAATTTATGTTGAATTGGACTTGTCCCATTATTTGCCTACAATGTTTCCCTTTTCCCACCCTCTCCTTGTCAAGCAGTTTGACAGTCTGAGGGTGTTTTCTAATATCATTCTCACACTAGCTTATCACTGCCAACGGGAAGATCAGATAACTCGGTTCCAGCAACCGACAGCCTTGGAGCTTTTGAGTTTGAATACAATGAACTGCCTGAGCTTTGCCTGCTTTGTTACTCCTCTGCATTAAACACCCCACCTTTCTTCTGCTTGGCTAAACCTGCCATCACAAACAAACCTACTGATACCATAAACAAACCTGTGATTGTATTTTTTGACTATTTCCTTTCAAGATAACTTCCAGGGTCAAGAGTCGCTTCCTATCCACTTGTGTTTTAATTCTGCGTGCTCGCTGTGGGATGTCCGTGTGAGCAGAACAACATCCTGATGTGGTGTGGGATGAGGTTTGTTTTTCGGTGGGACTCTGGCATCGGTGCTATCCCCACCACTCCCCTCTTTCTCTCACCCAGCAAACATCAAAGTATCTGGGTGGTCCTCCTATGTGCGGACCTGAGTTTTTGTGAGCTCGTTTGTTTACACTCTCCCAAGGTGTGTGTTTGACTTTAAGGTAGCTATCACACTTTCTCCATAAAGTGCTGTTCAAACACAAGGCTTTGTTTGCAAATGTTTGACCCTCTGCAGCTGCAGGATCCAGTCTTCTTTTTTGTTTCACTCAGCAAACCAACCCTGCTTCCAACTAAGTTTTTTCTTTTTTTTTGTGATAAGTCTGTTAGGCCTGTGCCACTTATTGTTGTTGCTTTGCTTTGCTTTTGCAGGGAAGCAATGCTTCTTGGTCCTGCGTCAGCAGCAGTTCAACGTGCAGGCGCTGGTCGCAGTGGGAGATCGTGCCAGCAAGCAGATGGTCAAGTTTGCCGCAAAGTGAGTACCGAGACTGTTTTTCCTGTCAGTCGGTGCAGACAATGGTGGGAAAATCCTGGGCTCTAATCGTCCGCTGGTCCATTTTCACACATTCTACACCAGGAGAGGAGGAGGGGGTTGGCAATCAATCATTTTTCACATGACAGCTGAAGCTGGCTTTTAACAGGGTGGAATACGACGCAGTTTTTAATGGAGCACTTCCTGTTAAGATGGCAGATACAGCGGTGTGGAAGCCACACTTAAGTGCAAAACATCATTAGTCATTTTAACAGCTAAATCGTAGCCCATTACTGCTAGTCTATGAATGAAAGCAATTTTCAGAGGACAGAGGAAGGGACACAATAGCTCTGACTGAGGCTCACATTAGAGGTTCACTTAAGAGCTTGATTATAGAATAACTCTTAATGGGAGCTTGAATTATGCTGCATGGTGAAAATCATGCACATGTGCTGAAATATGTGCAAATTTCAAAACAAGCTTTTTTTTTTACGCCCTGTGCTTAGTGAATTTTGTGTGTGAGACCTTAATTATTATATGCAATGTTAATGGCTTTCCTGTGGATGTTGCCAAATTAGTCCACCGGTGACACCCACGGCTGTAATCGACCACATGAAAAAGGCGGTTGATGCTCAGCTTTGGCAATTCAGGTATTGCAGTAACAAACACCGTTTAAGATGTGACCATAGTTCAGTTCAAAAGCGCCTCCCTGGGTTTGTATGCTGTGCCATTCTTGCAGGAAGCCGTTCAAAAGGTAGAAATTAAATACTCTGAGTAAAGGCAGTTGGCCAGACAGTTCAGATAGAGCAGAGTCAGGCCTGCTTACTGAACATGTTGAGCTTTGTAACTGTTTCAGACAGTTGCCTCATAAGCTCTGCAGGTTCTGACATCTTCACTGTGATCTGAGCTGGCCGTCCTGGCCTCTTTTTCTCTCTGGGTATTTCTAAAATAGCAGTGAAAGATCAATAAATACCAAACATTTCAAAGAAACTTTAAACTTCTGTTTAAGGGGCCTTTCTTAAAATCAAGTAAAAGTCCTATAGAGTTTTGGAAACCTGCATAATCATCACTTCCATTAATATTCACCATTTGCTCAATGTGTGCAATGATATTACCACACTATTGCTTTATACATTTACCAAAAGGAAATAAAGGCTTGGCTTAACAGTTGAGAAACTTATAACTTCAGTGGAAAAACAAGTAAGACCGCAGCTAGCAATTATTTTAGTAATCAATTATTCTGACAATTAGTCGAATGAAAATAAAACATTAAAAAGCACAAATGCCTGACTGCATCAGTATGCACAGGCTAACTTCAAGCTTTGCTAAAACCCACAATTAGATTCATAGAATTATTTTGTGTTAAATGAAATAATGTATTCTGAGCATTCTCCTCTTGAGACTGTTGTGCAACAGCCGACTGGCTTCAATCAGAAGCTTTTTTTAGACCCACGTTGTAATACAGACCTCTGTAGAAGATTCTTCCTGCACACGGCCATCAGCATCTACAACAACTCTGAGGAAAATTATGAGCTGCATCAACATTTAATTTCCCTTTGGGATTATTTTTTATTTTTTCAAATTGAATTCATGCCAAAATTACATTTTCTTTTACATTTTTTTAAATTAATTTGCATATATGCCTGGACTCACTGTGTAGCTAACACATAAGTCTTCCAGCAGACATCTGATTTTATGTTTAGGATCTGAACCGTTTTTTGAATAGTGTTTATTTTTATCTGCTTTACCAAGAAACGTCATCCATAAAAAAAAAAAAAGAAAAATCTACATGACACAAGGTGGCCACAACTGAATATTGTGTTCCTTTGTATTAAGTAGTCCAGATATATGGATTATATGTAAAACAAAACCAGTATTTGACAGAAATTTGTTGTTAGGCAGCAACTCAAAAAGAAATTCAGCATTTTTAGTTAATAAATGACACATTTCTTGATTTTATTTATTTATTTTTAATTTAGCAGTCCTTCTACACATACTTTACATCTGAGATATGGATCCTCCACAGTTTGTTCTGCTGTTTAGAGACTCTCACTGTAACGATGGTTGTGAACCTACTGATGCTCAGACTGGAGTGCTGACGTCAGCTTCAGGATGTGGCTGAAACTCCTGATGTTTGTTCCAGTTCCTCTTTAGATGACCTTTGGGCTCCACTTTACCATGATGTGGGATTAGTGACTCTGCAAAATAACTGATGGTTCTCACGGCCATGAACTTGGTTTGCTCTTTGTTGTCGTGTTAAATCACAGAAACCCATCTCTGAAGAGACTCGATAGAAGAAAAAAAAAACATCTTCAGAGTCCTGAATAATTGTCTCTCTTCTGTCTGTAAAAGCATTTCATCTTCAATCATAAAACGATCTTCATGGGAAAAAGATCTTGGGCTTAGAAAACTTTGCCTAACATTTGCCCTTCTGTTCATTTTTTACTGGAAAAAAACACATTACGTGTGAGAAAAGATCAAGTAGATAGCAAACAACATATTACTGTTCAGAAAGATCTTGATAGTAAGAGTTGGTTTAAAGATATCCAAGATAAATTAAATTTGCTTTATCCTACTAGAGGTCAGTATTATAAAGTTAAAACATTACTCTTCTTATCAAAGCTTATTCAAAGCGCATGTCCCCAAGCACTTATTTAGGTGTTGGTGTATCTGCAGCTCTTACGTCTCACGGTTCCTCAATCTAGTTCTGCAATGTTTGTGGTATGACAGTTGTTTGTGTTGCAAAACTTGTTACCTAGCAACGGAGCAAGTGAAAGTGACGACACGGTTGTCAAAGCAACATGTTTTTACTAAACTTTACCGCTTCTCAGAACGCAACCGGTGGGTTTCAGCCCTCCTCATCTTATTTCACATGCTGCGGTTTGATGATTGACAAGCTGAGTGGGAACCCAGATTAAAAGGAAATCCTCTCATAATCATACCGAGGCTAAAGGTGGCATCGTAGTGGGAAGTCGCCTTTCATTTATCCCATGTCCAGGACATCCTCTTCTCACACAGTTTAATTAAGAGCTCCAGAAGCTCTTCAACGTTTACTCTACTGC
This sequence comes from Poecilia latipinna, assembly GCF_001443285.1. Lineage (NCBI taxonomy): Eukaryota > Metazoa > Chordata > Actinopteri > Cyprinodontiformes > Poeciliidae > Poecilia > Poecilia latipinna. The sequence goes on from NW_015114997.1 coordinate 53,816, forward strand.
CAGCGATGCGGAGCTGAGGGTGAAGTCCCCAATTCAACCCATTTTAGTTTTCTTTCTATAGAATAGACCTCCTAATTCTTTATTAGATAGTTAAAGCAGCAGTCCTGTACAAATTACTCCACTGACATGTCGCTTTTGTTGGCACCTTTGATTTCTAAACAAATGTTTTCTACCGAGTGGAAACATGTATTAGTAGTTTGTTTGCACAAAAGGTCAGGATGGTTTGGGGAGGTGTGAATGGCAATCCAACTCTGATTTGGTCCCAAAAAGCAAACTGGTCTGCCTAAAATCCTAAGTCTGTTTGGTTGAAGTGAACTCTGGTCTGCTTGGAGATCGCTAATGCGTTCAGCGCCAGAGACCTCTCCAAAAGCAGAAAGTAGACTATAGAGGAGGGCATTTGGGGCAAATGCAACCAAAACAAACACAAGCGTCTAATGCTAGCAAGAGAAATGGGTCATGGTCTTTAACCAAGGACAAAGTAGAAATCCTACAGCCGCCAGCCCATTTTTGTTTACATTTTGTGAAGAATGCGTTTTGTGCGTTCATGTCGTCTTCAGAGGTTTTCATGTTGTTTTCTTCAGATTCTTGGTGCATTGCCACCACAGGTGAGGGGGTGAAACAGATTTTTCAAAGGGTTTGGTTTGTTGGATACAGTGCAGCGTGAAAACAAACCACACCAGCCCAAAATACAGCAAGTATGACAGCTTTAGTCCTCAATCAAACACGGTGTACCAGACTATCAGGTGTGAAAAGATCTCAGCTCTTAGGGTGAGCCCAGCCTCCCTGCAGATGGGTCACATTTATATACAAGCTATGTGGTTATTATAGCAGTACTCAGTATCTCATGACCACATGTAAACGTCTTGTGGAGCCAACAGAGCGGGTAATCACGAGCTTCACTTTTAATCCTTTTTTTAAAAACCATAATATAACAGATCAGCGCTCACGTTTCTACAGACAAGCTCCAGTTAATCAGAACAAGACTCCAAGATAATTGATCTGTAGTCGAGGCCGGAGCGTGACCTTCGATGGAGCAGACCACTTTTCCCCCCTCAGTTTTAAACCACGGCTTCAGACTTGGTTTAGCCGAATCAAATGTAATTTCCTCAGAACTCAAAAAGTGACTGGAGACAACGAACAAATACCGAACCCACGTCGTGGTCAGTTTTCGTCGGGTTGAACCACCATCTTGCTTTTCCTTGGGTCATTTACTCAAGTCCGTCTCCCTTCTCTTCTGTCTCATTTCCATGCGGTGATGTCAGTTGCGTGTCGCGTATCCTCAGAGTCTTTGGGGGCGAGCTTAGACGGTCATTAATGTAGGGGATTTATTTATTTTACTAATCTCCTCCTGGATGGGAAGGACTATGGCGGCAGCTGTCGCGGGGCTGAAGGGACAGCAGTGCCCCGGCGTTCAGTCCCTCATTACTGCTTTTTAATGAGGAGGAGTGACGGATTACAGCAGGTCTCCCATCTGGCCCGGCGCTGTTTGGCAAGCAGGGGGGTGTTTCGCTTTTCTAACACGGTACACTGAGTTTCCACCCGCTTGAATTTAGGGGCCAGGGGTTGGTTTTGAAACCAACAAAGATCAAGTAAAAATAAAAAAATGGCCCTCCTACAAATGTACTTTAAATTTAAAGTAGGACAGGAAAATGATCACAATGGGAACAAAACCCAAATGATTTTGTTGTATAGCTGTGTACTTCCTACATCCTGAAATATGATGCAGTGCCTCACCCTGATGCTTTTGGGTATTTTTTTTATTATACACACTTAAAACTATTAAACTCTGAATTTTTTTATTTGAAAATTAAAACTTTGAATTTTTAAGCCGTTAGTGGTTTAAGTACCGAATTATTTGATTATCAGAAGGTTAAAGATGAATTAGATTAATAAAAACAACATATAATCTTCTCAGTGATGATCAGTTCTTTCTCAGGTAGCTGTTGTTGCAGGAAGTTAGACGACTTCTGCATGATTCTGAAGACTGAAAACATCCTCTTGCTTACGTTGGGTGTTACTGTTGAGTGTCTTCCTTTCAGCTTCTGAGAATCTGACAAACTCTCCATACCTGTTGTTTGATTTCTACTTTTGCTTTTTAAATCTGTGCTTTTGCATAATGTGTGCTGTTAATCTTTCATAGGGTAAAGTTGTTGTTTGGAGATGATCAGTATTGAGTAGATGGAGGTGCTTGTCAATAAATCAGAAAGTCATAATAAGGTTAATGTATTTCCATTAGTCTATCTGGAAAAGTAGCTTCTTATATTACAGGTTCATTACACAGATGAATCACTGATAACGGATATTTCAAATGTTTATTTTTGCTTATTTTTTCTCAGATAAATAAAATACCAAATTTATTTATCAGAAAATTAATGTACTGAATACCAATTAGAGAGGATTACAGCCAGAAATATACCCTTATTTATAAGCATGTCCTGTACTGTACTGTAGATGCATTGAATATTTCTCAGTACTCCTTTTGTATTGAACGCCGCATCAGTACGGCAAAATGCTCAAGATGCTTTAAGCTTGTCTGCATTTTTGGTTCAGCTCTCTCTCACCTTCCTGACAGAAACCCTGTGAAGTTTAGGTCACACTAGTTTGATGGCTGGTTACCAGGCTCCCCAAATCTGTAGAAACATCACACCGGATCTTAACTTAAAATCCTTGCCCATCCTCTCTTCTTTTAGAGTTTTGGATCTTGATTTTCAAATGCAATACCAAATTTCAGCAATAATCCATTGCTTTCACTCCTTAGCCCAGGTAAGATGCTTAGTTCAGATGTCACCAATTCAGGATTGACTTTACACAATTGTGTCTGCATGTAGTGATTCTTGAAGCACTCACTACTGCTGCAGTCCACACCTTGTAAATCTATCAAATGGACTTTGGTTTACAATAATGTCATTCTGCAGTTATCCCTGTTGTTTGTGTATCTCTCTCTGCTGCAGTCCTTGAGAGTTTTCTGTAATTTTATGTTCAAATACAGAAAATATTCTGTTAACTTAACCCCTGAAATTAACAGAAATGACCCAAAATAAACTAAAAAATGTTTTAATTTATTATGATTCATTACAAATTGTCTAAATTTGATAAAATATTTTTATCAAACTACCTGAGCCATCTGTATTTTATTCTACATGAGCTTGTAGGGAAATTGTGCATGCCGTTGCAGCCTGCTGATTAAAGCAGGGGGGGAAATAGAGGAAGGTGGTTTTGATATGAAAGCCACAAGTGCGCGTGGCATCTGAAATACCTCTTCACTATTCCGTAAATGTCAGTTCAACAGTTGTAGTTCCAGCATGATTGAAAAAAAAAAAAAAAAGAAGAAGAAAATGACACAATCAAGTCAGAAATCACTCACCCATGTCCCACACGCTTGCCTTCCTTCATGTCTGCGGGTTGAGGTCAGAGTTTAACAGAAATGTGGCTTCGACGCAGGCGTAGAAGTTTGTTTTCTAAGTGCAGTTTGTTGCTTTCACTCTGCAGCATCACAAAGGAGAGCATCGTGGATGTGGAGGCCATGGTGAGGAAAGTGGAGCAGAAGATCGAGAGCTGTTCACAGCAGGACGTGGAGCTCCACATCGAGAGGGTTAGCTCACCTGCACGGCCTTCTCGTGCACCTTTATTCCGTTTCACATCCAAATAAACACACAAAGTTGTATTTCTTTCCTGCCTGGCAGCATAAAAGCATCCAGACTTTTAGGCCTTTATAGTTCATTTTGCTCAGGCAGGTACACAGCTTCCCTCACAGGAAGCACACAGCTGCTCTTAGAGTAGGCAAAGCAGTGTTTACCTCTGTGTTAAAACTCATTGGGATCATTGACCAGGTAACCCTCGTCCTAGCAGATGTGGAGAAATAACATTTCAAAGCTACGAGACAAGGTGTTCAGGCTCTACACTTGAAGCAATAACCAAACCGATCACAATAAGCACTCACGTTTGTCAGCTGGAGTCAGCTTTTCACATAAACAGAGGGGGGTGTCACTTTTTATCCGCTTTCACTTTGACGTAGAAGTATGGAGGTCAGGTACTTTCCATTTTCTTAAGCCCTTATGTAAAGATTGCAGCTTTGTTTTAGACATTTTATTGTGCTAAGCTTTGTTTTCTTTTGCTTGTTTTTTTTTTTCTCTCAGATTTTTGTCATCAGCCAGGCAGAGCCTCGTCTCCCCCTGCAGCTGGAGGACGCAGTCAGGCCGGACGGAGATGGGGAGGAGGTGAGGTTCCTCAAACAAGAATGGACAAAAAGATCTGTAACCTTAGACTCTAAGCTGGTGGAGGTGTACGTCAAAAGAACTGCAATTGCTTCAAAAAGGGGTTTTATATAGGAGGGGTTGGAATACAAACCTTTCAGATTTTTATTTGAGAAAACTTTGAGGAATGATGATGTCATTGCATTGTGACAAATGTGGCGGGGGGGGGGAATTCAAGTTGTGTTAGAAAGTTAAATATTGCTGTTGTGCAGAACTAAAGCACCAATTTAACTTTTGGTTCAATATTAGCTGTTCTGACATGATTTATGAAAGGCTTCAGCTTTTCTCTGGTGATAGGATTCCACATGGTTAAAGCATACAAGCATGGTCTTATGATCTCTGTTTTCAGCCCATCCCACAGATTTTCCATAGGCTGTAATTCTGAATGTTTATTCTTCTCTTTATATTTCGGTGTTGACTTGAAGTTTATGACACCATGCACATCATGGTTGCATATATTTCACTGTATCCAACAGTGTTCGTTGTTGCACACTAACATTAACAGTGTTACTTAAAACCTACCTTCAGTTTTTTTTTTTTTTTTTTGGCCTACAAGCTCATTTACTTTTTTATCCAACAAAAACACTACATTCTACTTAAACTCTACTTAAAGTGGAGTTTAACAAACTCCAGTTAATATCTATTATTTTAGGACAGATGGTGCATAAAAAGCGTCTGATTGTTGTAGAAGCTTTGACAGCCATTTTTGGTCCCAGTTGCAGGTGTTTTGAACTTTATTTGTCTCTCTGACTGTAACTCTGTCTTCAGGACTCGGAAAGCAGCCGTTTTCTTGTAGCTGTTTTCTAGACTTATTCAGTCCAGCACATATCAGAGGAAGTTGTATGACATTTTAAAGAGAAACGGGCAACTGTCGCGGCATATTTCTGAGGGCAACGGAAAAACATCACTGTATAATTAGAAGTTCCTTGTTTTTAAACTCTGGCCAACTTAAAAAAAAATAAAATAAGAAACAAGGGTTTATTGTGAAGGGATGGTTTCGGGTTTCATAAATGGTATTTTTGATGTCTTTAGTGAAACCAATTATAGTATTTTGCAGCATGAAACTGGAGTGAAGGGTGAAATTTTTAAAGACTTTTTGGCACATTTCAAACAGGGGTGTCAACGAATTTGTCCTTGTATGTACGCGGGTCGTGCCTTGTTGCAGTGAACACACCTCTTTGTATCCACCAGCTACATTTCACATCTGCAGCAGGATCTCAGGTGTTTTCTGTTGGGATTCAACATGTCAGTCACACATTTGTAGCAGCACCTGTCGTCCCCAGAGACGGAGGCCAGATCGGCTCTGCCTACCGAACGCTTTTCCCCCACTGTATGAGGCTGTCTGGGGCAGGATGTGGCAACATGGCTGTTAACTCGCGCCCCAGAGGACATTCTGAGGAAGCTCGGCGTGACCCTGGAAGCATTAGTTCCTCCTGTGATGAAACGTTTACTTTTTCATTTGTTTTTCTTTATATTTCTCCCTTTTCTGAATTGGTTCCCTATTGTCTTGAACAGCAGATGTTTTGCTGCAGCTGAACATTTTCGTTGTTCAATCTGCATCTGACCTTGTTTCCCATTTAGCGCTTGGAGCCTACAGTCTCACAGTCATGTGAAAATGTTAGGATATGTCAGTGCTCAGTTTATTTAGAGTTGTTCATATATTGATGTCACATTTTATTTATCTCAGGGAAAGCAATTTATTTGCACATTAGTGTTTTCCTATTTAAACAGAAGATATTAAAAATCTGTTTTCTGTCTAATGGAAAAACGTTGGTCACCGGGTCACCTAATAGCTAGTGTTAGCTCCCTTAGCTGCAATTATTACTTTATATTCACATCTTTTTTATGTTTTTTGTACATCACAGAGGATGATTTAAATTTTTTAGGCCTTATTAAATCCTCATGAGACCTTATTAGCTGCTGCAATCTTTTTTTTTTTTTAAGTTTTCTGACAGCTCTCAGTCTGACATTTAAACGACGCAAATCATCTTCAGCATACTAAGTTGTGTCACCTTAGTGGGAAAATTAAAATGGCTAAAATCACACACTGGGACAATAAAAGAATATTTCTATGTTATGTAGGAATACATTTTTGGATTTCCCTAATTTATTTCTCACTTGATTTTGCATTTAATTTTTAAAGAAACTTACAAGATGTATTTTCTTTTAATGTTGAAATAGATAAAGAATGTTTGCATGCAAATATATAAACAAAATTAGACAGATTTTCATTTACTTTTTTCACTCGAATGTATTCGTAGAAACAACTCAACACGTCTCTGTTGTTGCAGTTGCCAGTTTGTCTCTCGACAAATTAGAATATCATCAAAGTTAAATAATTCTTCTTATTTGGATGCTTATGGCATAATGCTCATGAAAACCTGCTTCAGTTTTTTCTATCACACTTTTTTCTTCCACTAAACATTCCTTTGATAGCCGGTTACCAGCAAGCTTCTTAGCAAACACTTTTGCCACCGTATCCTCCTTGTTTAGGACGTTAATGACCGTTTTACTGGGTAACTTTCAAGTTGGCAGTGTTTTCCATTTTGGTGACAACTGCTTTATTTTTATTGCATAATATGTAATGTTTATGTTTTCAGAAAAAAAGTTAATTTTGAGCTTTATATGAAGCACATCATGCTCTGTATAATGAATATTTGAGTTTAACTGAATTGGTGGAATGGAGTAACTTTTCTAATTTGCTGAGAATTATGATTTTACGTCCTAACATATCCAGATATGAAACACTCCTTATGTTTCATCCCTTGTGAGCTTTAAAAACCCTGTAAAATATTTACACATCACTGAATGCAAACACCCCTGTGTAAAGAACAGCAGCAGAGCAGATCAGCTCTGTTGAATATTTCATAAGTCGAATGTTTGGTTTTGATGTTAAAATGTTTTTTCCCCTCAGGAAGGAAGAGCCACTGTTAACCAGGATACCAGACTGGACAACCGGGTGATTGATCTGAGGGTAAGAGACAACAGAAATGTGTCAAAACTATCAGTCGGTGGATCTTATCCTAGAAGTGACTCTCGGTGAAGGAAAAGAAAATCTCAGTTTACATTCCTACAAGCATGCGGGATGCCGTGTCATTTTCAGTGAAAAATTCAAGCAACGCCATTCAAAACTTATCTTTTACGCTCCGTCGTCTAAATTTAGAAATGTCTTCATTCAGACTTTACAGGCCCTTGACTTTACATAGCGTTGAAGCGCGGCACTTGAGATCAAACAGAAAGCAAACTACCTAATAACTTCAAAACGACTGAGCAAACCGCTGCACCTTAGAAGAGAAAACGTTCATCTGTGATTTAGCATGCGTTGTGTGGGAGAGGCGCTAAATCTATACGAGCAGCAGAAGGCACTCAGCCGCCGAGTCTTACATTGTTTTGATATGTATGGATGATACGGCTGGCAGGAAGGCAGCAACACCACAGCACAGAGACACGGCGCTCTAAAGGATCACAACAACACCTGTTTCTGTAACACTTGAAGCTCACAGACGAGGGTCTGTCATCACTTGTACACTTAAAGGCCCGGTGAAGCTATAAAGCGGTTCCCACTCTGCGAGACAAACACTCAATGAGGGACCAATAAAGCTCCTCTAAGAATAGTTGAGTTTCTACGAAACTTCTCTCATGTGATGCTTTAACATCAGCTGCTTCGTACGATGAAAAGCAGAGAAAGTTCAGTTGTGTTAATTTAATTTGTGCAATAAAGCTTGGACTTGCAGTCTGTTCAGAGTTATTTGGCGTCAAATAGCTACAGAAATTAACTTTTTTTTTTTTTGACTGAAACAGTGCAGTTCAAAATTTAATTTAGGCTCATTTCCTTTATGGAAACTTTCTCGAGGAACCAGAGTTCATTTCTCAGGCTTTTTCACCCACTTATGTTTTCACTGCACCAGTGTGAAAACGGATCACTGGGTTAGAAATTAAACTCAGAACAAGAACCCCGGGTAAGGAGGTACAACTTTCAATATTACCATGAAAGCTCAGGGTGGAGATTTATAGCGGAAGATGCCAAGCGGCTAAAAACTAATCTAAGGTTCCTTTAGTCAAGGAAACATTTAAGAGTTTGAAAGTTTTACGTCCTAATTTACATTAAAAAAAACAACTATGACCCCCCGCCCCCAGAATGTGTATCAACAGATTTTAAATGATAATAAAAAAGAAGCACAGGTTTGCAGAGCTCATATGGGATGTCATGTTGGCATCATGTGATAAAAATGTTTTATTTTTTTAACAAAATTAAAATTTTTCCAAAGTCCAAGCAGAGTTTTAGCTGCTGTGTACAACCTGCAGTTCAAGGCCAAGAACATCACCTTTCAATCCTGGTTAGAGTGTTTCATCATCATTTTTTACATGTGCCATTGTTAATTTTTAACAGCATTGCAGGTTTAACATTTTTAAAGTATATTTTTGTTTCTAGTTCCTCTATTGGGTGACAAATGATAAGTTGTTTGAATTAATTTGATTTTATGCTTCAACTGCAACAAATGGAGATCATTTAAACAGAAACTCTGTTGGAAACTGAAAACAATGTAAGCAATTTAAAGTTCCAAAATGATTCTGTAAATGAAACTGAGTTGATCAGATGATGGGCGGAAAGATTTGTTTTTGTAGTAATACTTCCACTTATGAACATTTCAGAGCAAAACTGCCTCTCACCTCATCACAACATGCAAGTTTTGAAAATAAACTAAAATGGTGAATTTCTGCTTAAATATAACGGTTGCAAGGACATGGTGACTTTCAACAAGAGTCTTCAAGAAAACATAAAATTTGTGAGGACGTTGGTGAATGCGTTAATGGTACATAGCAAAAACGGACCCTATTTAGTGTTGGAAAAGATAAATAATGATAAATATATAGTTTTTCCCCAAATCAATGATTTAATTGAAAAGTTGAAACATCTGAGTGAAATGTTTTTCTGCTGTTTTAAACAACAAGCGTCACCAAATGCATCATTGGCAAAGTGAGCATGAATGTGATAGTTGTATGATTCACTAATAACTTTGCATTTCTTTAAGATATTGAGATTTTATCCAAAGAAAATAAACTTCTTATATATTTTGCAAAACTTTTTTATCTGTTAATGTGTCACAATATGAAATGCAGAAGTTTAACTTTGCAATGCATGTTATTGCATAGCTAAACTATGCAATAACATAGTTTAACTAGGCTCCAGAGAATTGCAGAATTCTCTGGAGCTGGTTTTATAATTTCTCTAAGGTGTTTCACATCCGCCATAGACATTAAAAGCAGAATTACGTTCTTGGGTTAACTTCAAACATCTTTATTACTATCAAATTTCAGTATTAACAGTATTTAACCATTTTGGAGTCTGTTTGTCACTGTTTACTATAGTAGGGGCAAAACAATTCCCAGATGAATTCTACGCTTGTCTTGCAACGTAGGACTGAAACCGCATTTAACCAGAAATTTAAATTTTGGACCTTGAAACCCATCTGTGGTATCTCATCACCACAGCTGGGTTTCTAAACCGTAGAGTTTGCCTCTGAGTTGTAAGTGATATTCAGGTGCTCTTTATAAGTAACCGCAGCATCAGAAGAGCTGCCAGTTTAGGAGACCGACTGCTACCTACATATCCCCCATCGCACCTTCTCGCTGCAGACTTGCAGTAAACAGGAAGCGCTTTCGAAGGTTTAAGCGTGGCCTCACTCAGACTGGCTTGTCGCTGATTTTTTTCCCAAGTTAAAAGAGGTTCGGCCCAAACGTATGACGCACAGCGAAAATGAGTCGGAGGCTTTCTGCTTCGCAACTTTGCAAAGGTGTTGATAAAAATTCTCAGGAACGTTTTATTTCTTTTTCACTTCTTCTTTTTACCAATTGTTCTCACTGATGCTTCAGATTTCAGTCAGACATCCCTGAAGCATCGTATGTAGAGTTACAAGTTAGCCAGTGCTCACACGCTATCACTTTCCCCTTTCTTGTCAAAAAGCAGTCATGATGTCTATTCAAATTTAGGCCGTCAGTACAGATGAGGCTCGGTGCCAACAGTTTCTCTCCTTTTGATATGTAATAACTGTAGTTGTAGGCCAGTAAACTGTAGAGGTTTGTGGTAATCCGAGATGAGTCAAAGGATTTTAGGGAGTATGCTTTTACGTTTCTGTCTGCTTATTTTACTCAACTGTTACGCATTTTGGTTTTGGGGGTTAATTTTTAACAGTAATCTTCCCTACCTCGCTGTCAGCATTTACATTGATAATGATAGGTTTTGCATTCCCGGAGCTCCCGCCGGGCTCTGATGCAGGTCTCGGTCTCGCCCTTGCCAGCAAATAAATGTTTCAACCTTCGTGCAGACGGGAGGTGCAAGATACAAAAAAAAAAAAAAAAAACTGGCATTCTTGTTTTTTGCACATCTGTTACGATTGGGTAATGAGTCCAATGAATCACTCTGTGTGTGGTAATGCTGCTCTGCTTGTGGTTCAATGCTTTATGCGTGCGTGTGTGTGTGTGTGTGTTTCCTCCCAAAGACGACCACCAGCCAGGCTATCTTCCGCCTGCAGTCAGGAGTCTGCCAGCTCTTCAGAGACACCCTCACCAAAAAGGGCTTTGTGGAGATCCAGACCCCCAAAATAATATCTGGTAAAACTGTTTTCTTATCTTCCCCCAGTTGTGGAAACTGATCTTTTTTTGGTTTGTTTTTAAAGATATCTCAGTGGAGGCACCCTCGTTTCCATCCCACTGCCCGCAGGTGCCCTGTGAGTCATGAAGTGACAGTTGTAAATCACACTTCCTCTACTAGTATGCATTTTAAAATCATAAACCAAACATTATGTTCAGCTGAATCTCCCAGCATTAGTCATAAAACCAAAACAGTCATGGAAATGTGAAACAGTTTGGAATATGAAAAACTTTCAGGCCACTCGGGATCTTAAACTTTAAACATTAGCCTCTCTCCTTTATTTTAGTTAAACACCAATTTATATTTGGAAAAGGGAACTTTTACTGTAGTAGTACTCTAATACCTTTGGTTCAGAACATAAAAAATGAAACAAAAACACAATTCTTCTGTCAGTCATTCAGAGTTCAGAGGTATTTGAGCTTTTCCTTGAATTGTTGATCCCCCCCACCACCACCAGCTTTTCCTACCATAGAGAGCAAAAACAAACTTTTAAAAATAGTAGAAATGTTCAACTGCTTAAAGCAAACATATTAAAACTGTAGCAACAAGATAGTCTCACAGCTGTGAAAACCGAGGAAAACACAGCAGAGTTCAGGGATCAGGATGTAAGGAAGTTTAATCCACTGAACACTGTTCAATCCATCATCTGAAGATGGTTAGATACGCAGCCAAAGTGGCCCATGGACAAGCTGTTTGTTCATTCCACAAACCGGGCCTTTACTTTAGGGAGTATACTCTTACGTTTCAGTGTGCTCTTTCACTCAACTGTTACACAATTTTGTTTTGAGGGTTAATTTTTAACAATGATCTGCCCTGCTTTGCTTTCAACTGTAGCAAGAGATAAACTACTTTGGAAAAAAGAAAAGAAAAAAGCCAAAAGCATAAAAAAAACTGCAGGCCAAACCAACCAGTGCTTGTCATGTTGAACACATTATTCATTCACACTGCAGAAACACAACATCTTAGTAATTCTGGTCTAGTTTCCAGTGCAAATATCTTAGTACACGTGAAATAAAAACAAAATCAACTTACACATAGCTTTTCAGCATATAGGAACTTGATTTAAGTCAATAATTCCTTAGTATTGATAAAAAAGAGTACAAAAGTATAACGAAACACTCTGCCATTGGGACGTGACATTTTCCCCATGTTTTCCCAAGTTATAATTCTCTTGCTTCACACACACCTGATTTCAGTTGATGGCCGATTAACAGACTTTTATTGAACTGCAATTATCTGAGTCAGATGTGTAAAAGCAGGGAAACATCTGAAACATGCAGGGCAGGGTGCCTCAAGGGAAACATGTCAAAATCTATTCAGAAGATTGTTTTTGCAGCATCAAACCTTTGCCTCTCCACTTTCATAGTTTTTCACACTCCAAGGTTTTAATTAGAAGAAGAAGTAGTTACCAGCTGGAGAGAATATAAAACAAAAAACAGAAAAAAAGATTCCTCACTCTGCATATCAAAGTTCAAATGTACTTGAGCTCTTTGAATCGTGTTTCTTCTCCTGTTGGTGTTTTCTCCTCCATTTTAGTACAAATATTCATCTCGTGCTAAAACTGCTAAAACCTGAGACGGAGGCGGCAAAAGCAGGTTCCGTAAAAAAAACCTCCAAAACATGTTGCATAAAAGGGCCGTGTCTTTGTGCTATCCCTGGACTCGCACGTGATTCTCACATTTGACATGAACAGCTTTGCTCTCACTTCCTACTGTGTGGCAGCCAATCGTTGCGTCTTCGCCTCATTTTAAAACTGCCGCGTTTTTTCCTTTTGGCGGCACCTGCCAAACAACATGATGTGCTTTCTGCAAAACCGCATCTTCCTGCCAGGCTACACCCATCACACGCACAGCGTACAGCTTGTGCTGTGTGAGAACCCCCCTGCCCACGCCCTATTATATATTTTCACTGGAACATCAGATAGAGCCCTCCTTGATGACGTTTGTGTCGAACAGAAAGCTGCAGATGTGTTTTGCATGGCTGGTCGTTATGTAATCCTCAAACTTGTTTTTGAACAAAAACACGCCGCAGTTTTTTTTTGTAGGTTAAAAATAAGTTTGTACTTCATTGTGACAACTTATATTAACTCTATTTTAGCTGAGTTTTTTCATTTTTTTAATCTTTGCCTTACCAAAAATAATGCCTGTTAAATACAAAGGCTTCATCTAACAAGACTTTGGGAATCCCGTTATTTGAGCTGAAATATTACGTGTTTTGGTTTAAGTTTTTTTCCAATATTTAAACATGAGAGCAGCTAATGATCAATATTTCTGTCCAGTTATTTCTAACCTTTCAAATATATCCATTCACATTCGATAGATTTTGCAGTGCAGATATTACATAGGCTGTGTGTAATACAAAAGATGTTACAAACTTTCTTTTTATTATTAGTCTTATTATAAGGCTTTGTTATTAGGAAAATCCCATTGAGGTTAAAAGCTATTTTGCAAGAGAATCCTGGTCAAGACTGGCAGCGGCAGCTTCATTCCTACCAGGATCCAAACACTTTTGTTGATTGTTATAAACCTCTGAGGTAAAAATTAGCTGCATGTCTATTGTTCATCAAAGTATAATCAATAATCAATTTAACAGTTTTTATTCTTGGAATAAGAGCAAAGTTGAGTCTGAGCACAATTAACCGCCGTAACAGGTTTGTGGTTCACCTTCAGATCAAATGACTCCACCCTCATTTGTCTTATACGCATTTCTATTTGAGCAAAGATCAAAGTGCTTAAAGAAATGATCTTTAATCTGCCCTTTACTTCCAGAAGATCTTATTCAAAGTTCCTCCTAAGGTGAACTAAAGGCAGTCCAGATCTCACCCACCGCTCAAATGTAGAAACTTACTTTAAATTGGCAAAATGGCTCTCCATGAAACATGAGCAGATCTGCAAAAGGGTCGTTTTGTGTTTGCTAGAATATTAATTTGAAAATAATAGAAGGGTGACAGTTTTTCCAGAAATAAAAACAGGAAAATGGTATGAAAATTTTAAGTCTCGTTTTGCATGATCCATTTGTGGTTTATGATGATTTGGAGCAGCAGGTGGCCGATTATTTTTATTTTATCTTGTTCATTTGTTCCCACCCCCAGTCAGTCGGTTTTTGTTTTTCTGCTGAGATCAGTTTCTTGCTTATCGAACATCTGTGTTGTGGTGGACAGCACCAAACTCTAAGAATCATTTCCTGCAGAGCCGCTTGAAGTGTTGGAAAGGGTCAGAAGTCAGTTTTTTTTAGAAATATCAAAACCTTTGTCATGACAGTCAGATAAGATAATCTGAGACAGAAAATGACTAAGCTTTTAGATGCTTGAATAATCTCTCAACTATTTTCCTGCTGCTTTAAAACCATAAATAATTCATGATCAGTAATAACTTTAAAGCTTCTTTTCTTTTCTGAATGCAACCTTGTCTGTTCCCCTGATGGATATAGTTCAGTGTGTGTCTGAGACCTTCAGTGTTTGGGTATGAAACCATCTCTAAAATGTAAACAAGGTTTCAACGAATTCTATATTATTTTTAGCCTCTCACACACACACACACACACACACACCTCCACATACCACAGTGGGAGTTGTGGGGACAGCAGTCAGAACCAGTTGAATTTCTCAGTTCTGATCCACATGGTAAAAATTGTTGTTTTTGTTTGCCATCTTATTCTCTAAAGGTTTCTGCAGGTGTCTTCATTCACCTGCTGTAGACCAGAAGATGGTTTATCTAAAAACATTTCAGATTTGATTGTGAGTTTACATTTCGCTTCAGAAGTGAAGGAAACCACTGAGACTTTGAGGTCAGAGCCAGGAGAGAGGTCACAAGCCGACCGGAGAGTATTCCTCCGCTCACAGCCTTAGAAAGGTCAGAGGTCGGACCTGCTGAGGTCCAAACTTGATTTCCACAGGGAGGAGACTCTGCAGTTGAAGGTGATCTGATCGACCAAAAGGGACGTTCTTGGAGTTTATCCAAGTATTGTTCTTCTTCCAAACCTTCCCCCAGTCTGATATTGAGAATCGAAATTAAGCACGAAAACCTTGAGTTCACCGTTCAGAGAGCTGCAGGAAGGTTATTCTCCATCAGGTAGTTGAAGTAGCTACATTTCATGTTTGCTTTCTTTATTTTGTTTCTTTAGAAAATCCCACCAGCATAAACATCAGCAGGTCCAGCTATAAACTCAAATCGGCTCTTTAATT
Organism: Poecilia latipinna; assembly: GCF_001443285.1. Classification (NCBI taxonomy): domain Eukaryota; kingdom Metazoa; phylum Chordata; class Actinopteri; order Cyprinodontiformes; family Poeciliidae; genus Poecilia; species Poecilia latipinna. The sequence goes on from NW_015114997.1 coordinate 68,904, forward strand.
ATTTTTTTTCTGTACTTCTGAATTCCTACCATGAGTAAGTAAAAAGTAAGTAATAAAGTACTCCATACACTATAGATCTGGTTGTAGAGACATTTCAAGCAATCATCATTCATCTTCTGATTTGGAAGACCGGATATTTTCCAGTCCAGATTATAAAGTATTAGTTAATTGCTTTGAGACCTTCCTAGTTGGAACTCATCACTCCCTAATTTGATTTGATTGAAGTCTTGCAATTATTCCAGCAGCAAATGGATAAATAGAAATTGTTGCCATGCTCACCGTCCTTTTGGGTTCTGCTGGAATCTCGGCTAATTTTGGCCTAATTTGTCAGTCCCAATTTGAATTTTTTTTAGACATTTGTTGGCACAACAGTGGTTTGTCCCTTGAGTTTAGAAACCCTTTTATGCCTGGTTCATTTTTCAGTGAGTAAGGGGCTCAAAAAGCACAAAAAGGTCTAAAATTTGTCAGACGGGATTAAAAAAAAAAGTCAAGGAACTTTGAATTGCCTTCAGACTACTTGGAAAAATAGTTTCCAAGGAAAATTTTAAAACATTACCGGGCATTTCTTTGCTCCTTTTAGGTAAAATATAAAGAAAATGCTCAAGAGTTTTGTAGAGTGCCATACCTCAGGGAAGATTGGGTAAAGTTTTGAAAAGCACTCTCAGCCTTTGCAGGTCACGGTAATCTTTTTTTGCAGGTTGAGCCGGGAAAAAAAAAAAAAAATCCCTCCATCACTCCTGAAAATTGTCTTTGCCCTTTCCTAGCTGCCAGCGAAGGTGGAGCGAACGTCTTCACGGTGTCTTACTTCAAATCCAGCGCCTACCTGGCCCAGTCCCCTCAGCTCTACAAGCAGATGTGCATCTGTGCTGACTTTGACAAGGTCTTCTGCGTCGGCCCAGGTAAAAGGACGCCTCCCGTCTGACACCTCATGAGCTGGCAGAGTCCTCACAGGCATAATGGGAAAATGAGCAGCAGGAGTGTAATGAAAACGGTGGACCCTATTAACTGAGATGACACATTTAAAACGGCTCCATTTGTGTTTAAGATTGTTAAAGTTTAGCAGACTTTAAACTGTGGACAGAGCTTGTAGTTGGTCCGTTAGTGGCATAAAGGGACTTTTTACACAGACTTGGGAGAACCTGGAGCTTTGTAGCTGAGCAAATACTGCCACCATCTGATTAGGTGAGCAAACACTTTCATCGCTTTGTTGAATGCGTAGCTGGTTTTATACAAAGACGGTCTTATCTAAAACGCTTTGTTTGATGTGTACTTAGTGTTGCTGAGCAGAGATAAAATACATTTCTGAAGGAAGAGAGCACCACTCGGTGGATTGTGTTTTTCGCAGTTCCTCTGCGGCTGCACCTGAGGAATCAAAGGGCTCCAGATCATTACTGCTTCTCGGGCACCGTTGTGCTCGCTGCTGTTGCCGTAGTTACAGTCGTGCAGGCTCAGGATTGATTTGGTATGAAGAAGTGAGCTCAAATGTGCTCACATATCTAAATGGTCAGAAGCTTTAGCCCGTACATCTATGGTGCGCTTTGGAAAAGAAGCAAGTTGAAAAAAGGTCCAACTCCAGTATGGGGAGGAAATGAGCTTGTTGAAGTTTTATCTCCACTGTCACGATGCAGCACCTTGTAAAAGTCTTTATTCCCTTTAAACTGTTTCACTCAGTTATGCAAGTTGTTTTATTTGTGAACATTAGTGAACAAACAGCATCATAAGGACCAAGGAACACGATCCTTAGGACATCTGATATCAAGTTGTAAAAAAGTTAAAGAAAGGCCTGTTTGCAAGATATTATGCAGACAATTAACCAGAGAAGAAGCAAGGAGGAACTTCAGAGGAGCTCAAGTTGATTTGAAAAACAATCTCTCAACAGAACAATTAGCTGAGCACTTCACTATTCCGGCCTTCATGGAAGAAAGGGGGAAAAAACAGGACATTGTTGAAAGAAAGCCGTAAAGTTTTTCCTTAAACCATCAAACATGTAAAAAGATGCTCTGGTCAGATGAGACAACAGCTGGACATTTTGGCCTACATGCTAAAATCTTTGTTTGACTGGAAACTATTACGGCAGATTACATTGAGCACACCATCACCATAAAACATGGTGTTGTCAGCATTATACTGTGTGGTTTCTTCTTCTTTTTTTTTTTTTTGAATAATCCAGAGATGCTGTTTCTGATTTGTTAGTTTGAGCCGATTTCATTTCAGTCTCTAAAGTCCAGTAGAGACGTAGCACACACAACTCACAGCTGTATCTGTAGCAAGAGATGGTTTTGTAAACTATTTACTCGGGAACTGCATATCACACTTTTAAAATTTATATTTGCAAAAAAAAAAAAAAAAAAAAAAAATTTTTTTTTTTTTTTTT
>NW_015114997.1:74366-93316 GCF_001443285.1 Poecilia latipinna
GCAAAGGATGTTTTTTTAAACTTTTTTCTCGGGAACTTCATTTCCCCCTTTTAAAATTTTTTTTTGAAAAAAAAAAAAAAAAAAAAAGACATTTTTTTCTTTTGTTTCCTTTAATTATTATCCACTAGTTTCAGTTGTACCTAAGTAAATAAAAAAATTGTATAACTCTTAATCCACATTCATTTTACCCTCTTCTTCCTTAAGATCCAGTCAGGTTGCATTTTTGACATAATGACATGTTTCTGTTTCTCCTTAACTTCTTTTGACCCTGACGTTAAACGTCCGATGTTCAGTTTTCAGGGCAGAGGACTCCAACACTCACCGTCACCTGACTGAGTTTGTGGGTCTGGATATTGAGATGGCCTTCAACTACCACTACCATGAAGTGATCGACTCCATCACTGACACCATGGTGCAGATATTCAAGGGCCTGAGAGACAAGTAAGAAGCCAGACAGGATAGATATCACAGTTAGACGTGCGTTAGAAGGTAACAGATGTGCTGAGAAGTGATGAAAACTTTATTTATGTCCAAAGATTATACATAATGCTAGTTTTTATTCATAATGTTTTTTGTATGAGCATAAATATCCCAAGCAGAAACCTGAACACAACAGAAAACTGAGTTAATAAATTTTACATCTGTTTGCTTAAATATTTCATTATTTGTTTTCACAAAGGGAGAATCGACTCTCTTGTATCTTTAATTTATAAATCAGAAGAAGCTAAGAAAAATATTTTTTTTACATATTAAGAAAACATTCACGTATGATGTATATAAAAAAAACATATTTTTCATCTCTCTCTATATATTACATCAGGCTAAACATTTCTTGTTTTAGGCCAGTGAGGATTACCAAAATTAATCCTATTTACTAAATACCATAAGACTTTTTTTTTTCTTTGTTCAAATTCAAACCTTTATATACACCAAGGACTCTTTAAGCAATTTGATAAAAGGCCAGGAGACGATACTAAAGCTTTGTAAACTGAATAATTCACAACATTTGGGTTAAATGAAGACATGGAGATTTATTCAACAATTTATTGTGACTAAATGGGAAATTAAAATCAGCAGTCCCAGATACCTGAAGGGGCCACAGTCATTAGTTTCAACAGCTCCTATAAACACCATGGAAATGTCCAGCCATCATACCATCCTGGAAGGGTTTGGTTTGGTTTAACTGTCTTCTGAACTGAAGGATGACGGTACATCATGCAGTCTGGAGGTGTAGCTGCAGGAGGGACTGGTGCACTTTGCAAAATAAAAGGCATTGTGACCGGGGGCATATGCACCAGCACCCCTGGCCATTCCTGTCAGATTCCTTACTGTGATCTTGATTGGACCGATCAGACTTTTGAAAACCTTTTCATAATCCATGACTTCATGTTTCTTTGGATTATAATTATAAATAATAAATAAAACCCAGTTTCTCTTGGCCTCTTTTCAAAATTAGTTTAGTTATTTTTCATTCATGTATGCAAATGATTGTTTCTATTTTTTGTGTGTTTTATTTGTTAAGCTTAAACAAGATGATTTGGAAATCAAACAGATCAAAAATATCATGTTAAGCCAGTTGCACAGTGTAATTTGATCCATATGATGTGGCTTTACTGCCTCCTAGTGGTGGAAATCAGTGCAGCAAGAAGCAGGTGGCCAAATGATGGAGTAAATATCACACATATAAATCTGGTGTGTTGCAGTAAAAAGAGAACACAATAAACAAGAAAGTCCCACTTCATGAATTACAGATTGAAGCATCTGTCCAGGAAAAGTTGGCTCTATCAGGGTTACATACCGACTAACGCAGTTCAAGTTGCCTTTGTTGGTTTGTTTTACCTTATGACTGCTGTTCCTCTTTTCTCTCCTCAGTGCAGTTTGCTACTTCTGTTCTCATGACTTTCCAGACTCTTTCCTTTGACGTGTGTGTTTATTTCGAGCGCTCGCTCCGACTGTAGAACGACTCATGACTGTTGTTCTCTGGAAACATCAGCCGTCACATGCTGTTTAGAAATAATTTTAAAAAGATTCTTTATTAGAAGATGTAACAGTTAGCGTCTGATTCATGTTTTCTGCTTCTATGGAAATAGTGAGGGATTTTCATTTCTTTACAATCCCTTGTAAAAACTTCAAGAACCTTTGGAGTTTTTCACATGTTGTGACATTACAACCACAGACTTTATGAGGAAAAACTAATACAAACCAGGGTATAAAAGAGAAATAAAAGGAAAATATATATGTTTTTCTTGTTGTTGTATACTTATTCATTTGCATTCAACTCTTTTTAGTCAGTACGATGTTGAACTACTCATTGCTGAAGCCTTTTCGGCTATGAATCTGACATAGAGCTCTGGAAAAACGTAAGAGCTCACCTCACTGAACCCCATTGAAAACCTCCTGGTTATTCCACCAAATATTAATTGCTGAACTCTTCCTGAGTTAAAACATTAGTATTGTTGTTGCTAAATGAATATGAACTTGTTTTCCGTACATTTTTTTAGGTCTGAAAGCACCTCAAATATTTTGACCATTTCTCATTTTCTGCAAATACAAAATTTTTGCTTGGACTTTTGGAGACATGTTGTCAGTAGTTCATAGAATAAAAGAACAATGTTTAATTTTACTCAAACAAATGCTTATAAAGAGCAAAGTCTTGGTGCTACACCATGCTACCGATACCTTTAAACCATGGAGACTGTGTGTTCAGAGTGATGTGCAGTGTTTCAATTTGATGATAAAGAAAAGCATGAGGTGTGCTAAAACTATAAAGTCTACTGAAAATGTTGTTTTCTCTTAATGTGATGAAAACAACCTCATTTATTCCTGCGTTGTATTTTGCATGTTAAACCTTTGAAAATCAGTGGCTAGTGAAATGAAAAATGTCTGCTGGTTTTTCTGCATCAGCTTCCAGACCGAGATTCAGACGGTGAGCAAGCAGTTCCCGAGCGAGCCGTTTAAATTCCTGGAGCCCACCCTGCGGCTCGAATACACGGAGGCCTTGGCCATGCTGCGCGAGGCCGGGGTGGAGATGGGAGACGAAGATGACCTCAGGTCAGGTTACGTCACACACCCTCTGCCACGTTTTGTCATATGGTTTCATTTGAAAATACAGAAGTCAAGATATGCTTTAAGGAACTCTGTGTTTATGTCATTCTCGTGATAAGACCAGTTCTCCTGAACTTTTTCTTGTTGAGCAGGAAATGAAAGAATTTGAAAGCTGTGTGAAAGTTTTTGCTGACGGTAAATAAAACGTTTTTTGTTATTCCGCAGCACTCCTAATGAGAAGCTGCTGGGCCGTCTGGTCAAGGAAAAGGTTCGTACAGTTTAATCCAGTCCTTGAACGCCTCCGTCCTGCAGCCTTTTTGGGTGCATCCCTGCTCCAACACACCTGAATCAAATGAACAGTTAATGATGGGACATTTGCTAAACTTGCCGAGGAGTTAATGAAGTCATTTAATTCTGGCCTGCTGGAGCAGCTAGGCATCCAAAAGTTGCAGGACTGGAGCTGCTGGCCACTCCCACATTTAAATCCAAAAACAAAAGTGCTCAAAAAGTGAGCTAGTTGCTTCACTTGTGTGCTCTTATTAATATCCGTTGTTTTTATTTTTATTTTTCCTCAGTATGATACTGACTTTTACGTGCTGGACAAATACCCACTGGCTGTTAGACCTTTTTACACGATGCCGGATCCAAACAACCCTGTGAGTTTCTCCTCTACACAAAACACTCAAACACTTACCATCTAGAAAGCAGAAATATGTAATAATGAATTTGCTTCCATACATTTTTAGAGGGAAGTTTCTTCAGCTCCATAAATAAAAAAAAAAGACTGATATTTTCTTACTTTTAGAAAGCTATTTTTTTAAATGTTTCTTGCAAAAGTATTAATAACCCTTAAACTTTTCATATGTTATTTTATAACCACTAACTGATTTTCTTGAGGAGTTACTGACAAACCAACAAAATATCAGGAAATGGAAAGAAATAAAAAAAAAATGCTAATTCTTCTATATGCAAAGAAAATTTGAGAAATTTGACATCCATTAGTCACACTTGGCACCAACCTGTCCTTTTATACTGGAATGGTAAATGAATTGTAGTTGTTGAAAGAAACAGAGCAAAGGTGCTCTGGACATGTGGGATCAAAATGTAACTTTGTTCTTCCTTTCATGCAAAACGCTGCATGTGGCAGAAAAAAGACAAATTTCCCTGGACTCACCGCTGGGACGCTTTTCTTTAGCAGGAATAATGAAACTGATCAAAGTTGATGGTGATAAATACAGAGCAGAACTGGAAGGAGACCTGTTAGAGGCTGGAAAACATTTTAGACTTTGGCGTAGGTTACAGCAGTCCTCAGCTTACTGCCAAAACTGCATTAGAATGGCCTAGTCAAACTCCAGACCTAATTCTAGGTGAGAATCTGTGGAAAGAACTGACGAAATGCTCCAACTATAGTCAAAGGTTGTTTTACATGTTATTGACTCAGAGTGGATGAACTCAAACGCAGAAATTTTCAGGGGGTTTTTGGTTGGAAAAAAAAATCCACTTTGATTTCACTTCATAATTATGTAATATGATAAGTCGATGCATCATATAAACAACACTATAGTTTGTAGTGAAACTGTGAAGCAGGTTGAGGTGTAAAGACTCATTTAACCCTAATTAACATTCAGAAAGTTGTTTACTTATCTCCATATAAGACCTTATATACTTAGTGTAAATATTTGATGCTAATGAACAGATAATATGATTCTTTCCTGGTTTTTCTTCCAACCAGAAATACTCCAACTCTTATGACATGTTCATGAGAGGAGAGGAGATCCTGTCTGGGGCTCAGAGAGTCCACGACCCTCAGCTGCTGACCGAACGGGCTCTGCATCACCAGATCGGTAAGAAGCAAGCTTACACGCATTCACAGAATGTATTTGAAAGGATTTGTCTCCCTCTGCAGACGAGTGGCAGGTATTACAATAGAACATCCAAAGGATTGAGTGTTTGTGGAGAAAAAAGCAAAATGTTTAATGTGCTACTTTGTAACAATTCAGTTTTTTTTCTGATTATTATAGATTTGGAGAAAATAAAGTCATACATCGACTCATTCCGATATGGAGCGCCCCCTCATGGTGGAGGAGGGATTGGTAAGAAGCTTTTTAATCTTTTCTACTGGAAACTTGAATCTGGTGAGTTACCAACCCAAACTCCTTCACAGGTCTGGAGAGAGTCTGCATGCTGTACCTGGGTCTCCACAACGTGCGTCAGACCTCCATGTTCCCCCGTGACCCCAAACGTCTCACACCCTGAGCACAGCGCCTTGTGGAAGAATCCCTTACCAACCGGACTCAAAGCTGTAGGTGACAGAGATTACAACAAATCCACAATCCAGAAAGGGGGCGATGAGTGGGATAGAGCGTCACCCCCCGTTTCTAACAGGCTGACAGAAGTTAATTGCGAAGAAGAATGAAGCAGTTGTAATAGAAGGTACTTTATTGATTTGTGTGCATAGTTTTCTAACAACAACTAAAAACAGACGCGTTGAAGAGGGAAGGAATGGGCCAGAACACTCCCACAGGAGGCTGCTCATGTGTAATTAATCTTCTAATTAACAAGGGTTTTCTAAGGGTTAATTATGTGGATTAAACAACTGTAACACAAATCAGAGTCCTTTGTATTACCAGCACCAACATTAAATACAATGATTGTGGTTTTCAACAGTTTGCCTGTAACTAAATGTGTTTTATAAGTAATTAATGAGAAATAAAAATGGCTAATTGAAGAAAAAAACTGTTTTTGTTTCTTGCTGGGATCTGGAAGGACATAAATTACCAAAATAATAATTAAGCTTGAAAGGATTAATAATTCAGACACATGTTTGTTTCATGTACATAAATATGACATTATAAATATTAAAGCTTAAGTGCATTTCTTCACTCATACTTGGTTAAAGCCTCCAGTTTCCATCCCTGCTCCAAAGAGAGCATCAAAGTGCTTCAGTGTTACAAACATAAATAAAACTATAATAAAGTTTACATAAGATTTACACAAATATAGTATTTTTTGTTGATTGGTGCGCATGCATACATGTAACGTTGCTCCCCAAAATACTCTGTACATTCAGGATTTACTGATAAAATGTTGCTGGGCGATTGCTTTACTCGGTTGCCACTCCGCTGACTTGCAGGATGAAGAGGAAGATGTGAACGATATCAACGTAGAGAGAGAGCGCGCCGTAGATGTACTCCTCTGGGCTGATGGCCAGCTCCCGATTTCCGATGAGAAGCTGAGTGTTGTAGACTAAAAACTAAGAAAAGAGGAGAAAACAAGTTTCACATCTGAAACGTTTTAGTGTTGACATGTTTTTTCAGGGTGGGTCTCGTGTTTTAGGCGACCTTAATGAACAAGAAGACCAAGAAGCAGCAGACAGATCAGGCATTAAGTTGTGGAGAAGTTTAAAGCAGGATTAGCTTATAAAGCATATTTGAACATTTCTGAGAACAAGCACTTAGGTAAACTGCAAAACTGGCTCACTCTAAGGACAATAACTTTGCTTTTCTTCAGAAATGGACAGAGAAGATGGATGATGCTAAATACAGGGAAATCCTAGAGAAAACTTTTAGACGCTGTGAAATATTTGACACGTTGGCATGACGACGACCCTAAACATACAGAACTACAATGAAAAAGTTCAGATATCCTGGTGTCAGAATGTCTCAGATAAAGTCCAGAGCAAAACTTAACAGAAAATTTCTGATGGAATGTAAAATTTACTCTTCAGACACTGTCCATCCAGTCTCTCTGAGTTTGAGGTATTTCACAAATAACAACGGGCGAAACTGGAAGGGACATGAACCGAAAGATGTGTAACAGCAATTGACCTGACGCCACCTGTCAATCAATCCAGTGGGTTTGTCACAATTTGTCCCGAAGTAAACGCCTCTTAGCTGGAGGAACTGGACCTCTGACAAAGAGTCAGGGTTTATCATTAGGAATGACCTACGGCCATGGAGATTTGGTGAAAAATAAAAGTAGAAAATGGTTAAACGTTGTCAGAGGGGAACATGCACTTAAGATGCACTTTATCCCAGATCATTTAGAGCGCGGAATAAAGTTTATTCCATTTCCAAAACCCAATGAAGTCTGGAAATGGTGGTTCTACAAAGTAAGAACATTTTAAAACAAATTATCACCTTTACTTACATTCCAGCTTTTGCTACTTTGTGCTGTTTTATCCCACAGAATCCCAGTATAATAAACTCTACATTTCACAAGCCATAAATCCTTTTCAAGCACAGTTATAAACACTGATCACCAGATTCATCAATAAGCACTGATACTCTGAGAAATTCTGGTTATTTGGAAATCAAACATTGCATAAAAATAGAGCTGCACTCAGCTGCAATTCCTACAAAAACAACAAACATGCTATTTACCTCTTCTCAATATAGCTTGAAATCAATTGGCCTTTTCCTACTGAACAATATAGAAACACAAAGCTGAAATGATTTGAAATTATGCCGGCGTTCACTCACCAGAGTGTAAACGACGGCTCCGATTGCAGCATAGAGCATGTGCAGCCAGGGGACCTGTTGAGTGACATAGAAAAGGCTCTCTAAATGTGAAAATTGGTCACACATGCACACCCCTGTTGAGCTGCCGCTGAAGCTCACACAGAGGAGCAAGAGCATATTAAAGGACTTGACCAAAGAGTCCTCACATATTGGAAGGAGAGCACGATGGACGTAACAATCCCAATGATCATGAGCAAAACAGCAGCTATGCAGAGAAATCCCCCGCAGGAGGTGAAGTCCACCTGTGATTAGAAACAAGTCATTAAAAGGATGAAAGGGAGGCAGAACACGCTTCAAGCCACACATAAAGGAGCAGTGAAAATGTATTTTTTTTCTTTTCTTTTTAGGTTTCTCAGTGAAGTTCCAATAAAAGAAAAAAAAAAGAAAGTTGGCTGGATGTGCCATGTTCTGGCCAAAACATGTAACTTATGTATCTGGAGTTGCATCAGACGGGATTCACATCTTATCCCAAAATGTTATAAATATTTAAAGGACCCCATTGTAATGCGAGACAAAGGAGTTCTTTTACACTGACAACAAAGACATCCTCTGACAAGCCACAGGCTGCTGAGCTGCAGCAGAAGAACCGTTTTCAGATACCTTCGTCTGGAAGCAGAAGACTGTCACTGCTATGCACACTACGCCTGTTATTCCCATGGCGATTATCACCGCTTTGGTCTCATAATAGCTGGAAAAACAGAAGTATACAGATTTAATTAGAAAAACATTTTACCATGTTTCAACCACAAACTTCAGGGCATTTTATTTGGATTTTATGTGGCAGAAAACGGAAGATTATTATTTGTTTTCCAATTTTATTACGAATAAGAATCTAATTTGATTGAATAACTCTAGCTAAAATTCAAAGGAACTAATGAAACTGAAGTTTTTAATGCTGCGTCACCATGAACCAACATCACTGTGACACATGGTAGTGGCAGAATGGTGATGTGGGCATGCTTTTCAGGCTGAAAGAGCTAATCACAGTTGATGGAGGGAAGTTAAATTCAAGGCAATCCTGGAACAAATCAGGTTAAAAGAAAAACAACCCTGGAGATGTTTAGCTTCCAACCTGACCAACAACAGAATGATTTAGATCAGCGCATAAATCCATGTGTTAAAATGGGCTAATGCTAAAGGGAATCATTGGAAACTGCCATTGACAGACGCTCTCCATTCAGTCTGGCTGAGCGTGAGTCATTTTTAAAACAACATTTGGCAAACCTTCTGGTGCAAAGCTGGCATAACATACACCCAAAGGACGGTAACCGCGAAAAAATCTGGTTCCTCCAAAGAATTGATTGAGAAAAACTGAATGCAGATGCATGACGCAGCAAACTTCCAAGATATTTACTTCTTCTACTTTGTGTTAGTCTTTTTTTAATAAAACACATTGAAGTTTGTGTCTATAACCTGACAGAACGTAAAGAAAAGACTTGTGCAGTGAATTCAAGTGTTCAAAAACAAACCTTGAAACTGTTCCAACCATATAAGACAGGGCGACAGTCTGCAAGATAAAACACGACGAGATGTGTTTTTTTTAATTAACAGCTTGTTTTACTCTTTCATCTTTATTTGCTGCCAGTGTTTGGCTCAAGCCCTAACTCCTCACCCAGGGTTTGGCTTCAGATTCAGGATAAATACTTACAAATATTCCCAGCAGCACCAGATTCAATGGAAAACGCCTCCTACACAGAAAACGAAGGAAAACAATGTGATGTCTTCAAAAAGCCAGAATAATTTCTGATTATCTGGAAACGATCCTTGCTTTACCTTGGCTCTTTGCAGCAGATGAGAATGCAATACACCAAAAAGAAAACAGCACTATGGAGAAATAAATCAGGAATGTGGTTCTGCTTGGCTGACCGTCAAATGTTTAAAAGTTTCTTTTTTTTTTTTTACAATAAAATTAGACATTTTTGTTAAAAGTTTAGTTACTGTTGATGGAAAGTAAACTCACAAAGAAACCCAGTAGATTGCTGGGTATTGGGTGACAAACATCTTCACTGGGTCACTGTGAAACCACAGACAACAGGGTCACCAACAATGCTTTCTTTTATTCAGCCGCACTAAACAGATAGAAGTGGCGTTCTATTGGACTGAACAGGGAGACTCACACAAATGTAAAGACACCAACGACCGCAAAGGTGAACGCAAGCTGCACAGTCAAAATCAAGTAAACCTGTCCACAGACATGGAGGTCAGATTAACAGAGTGATTACTGGCACACTGGACAACAGAGGAGCAGTCTGAGTCCCTGACTCTGGCAAAGAGAAGAAAAGAAAGTCCTTACTTTTCTGATGAAGGCGTGTCGAATCGACGTGCTTTCCCACTGGTTGCTGAAAAAGTCGTCCATTTCTCCTGCAGAATTGAGAATTGCACACAAAAAAAAGGCAATTTAAGCTTCAGAAGTTAATCTGAATTCAGTAGAAGTGAGTGATGAAAGTCGGTGTAAGCTCCTGGGAACCTGGGCTGGACGCAGACAGTCCTGCTGACAGAGTGGGGATGGGCATGGCAGGCGGAGGGAAGCCGGGGCCTGGGCACATGCCGGGACTGGGGCTGTAGGACGGAGGAGGGGGCAGAGGGGCGCCATGTTGTGTCAGGAAGGGGTAATTATTACACTTAGGATCCTTCAGGGCGTCTTCATAGGATGGAGGAGAATCTGTTTTGGAAGACATTTCTCTGGACCACCTTAAAAAGGAAGTTAACAGAATTATATGAGATGCATTTATGCACTAATATTCTGGTGATATACTGTGTGCTTGTAGAGCAATTCTCATTCAAATAAGTGGAATAGAAACTGCATTGCACATGTTAAAACAGATAGACTGACATGAGAAAAAAAAGTTAAAAATGTCTACTTTAGTAAATAAATTCTTTTTTACTATTGTTTGACAGGTCAAAACAATGGAAACTTAACTGTGTTATGAAGAAATAACTCAAAAAAATTAGTGATTTGAAAATAAATTTTAGTCAAAATATTTGTGATTAATCCAAAATAACAGCAAGCCAAGTAAAATCAAATAGATAAGACCATAAAACTTCATTAAATAAAAAATTGAATAAATTAATTAATATAACAAGTATTACAGAGAAAAGTTTTTAGTTTGCTTTTAACACTAAGATGCCCTCAGACCTCCAGGAAGGCTGTAACCAAGATGAGGGCAATAATAAGAAATGGATTAACTTTAGTTTCTTACCAGCAGTATTAAGACAACCTTCTTCTCAGATAACTAACTTGCGGACATTGGGAGTAAACAAAAAAACTAATATAAAACTTTAATATTGATTCCAAAACACAAAAGTTCACTTTCTGATCACCTTAAACTTTTTCAGGATTTTTGCTGCTGAGTTTTAAAGTAACTCCAGCCACGCTGTTTTAGTTTTTAGGAGTACAGGATAGCTTTACATAGCCAGTAATATAACCACATTGTTTGAACTAAGGTTTGCATTGATGACTTAACTTTAAAAGTCCAGTAATCCAGTATTATTATCACAAAAATAACAGATCATATGAGAACATGGCTCTAATTAAACTCCCCACCGTGTCGTAGTTTAGTCTGAATATAACTGAATAAATGTGGAAAAATAGAAACGTACCTTTGCTGGCCTCAGCCTGTGATGGGAGCAGAATGCCCCTCCGTCCTCTCTGCTTAATGACTGTCATCGTTGGAAAATGTCCTCTGTGTAACTGGATATGCTCACTGAAACTCACACTGCTGTTTCAGAGAAAGCATGCCAACTGGTACACACGCTGGTACCCTCATTGTTTACTTAAACAAAATGCAATGGAATGTAAAAACAAACATGAAAAAAAAAAGGAACAAAATTTGAACCTCAAGTTCAACTGTTTCCCAAAATGTTTTCCTTCCTATTCTTTACCCATAATTATAGTTCTGTTCTGGGCAAAAGTTTAAACATACTCACATGATGGGTGTGGATTTGTTTTGTTATTATTATTTTTATTTTTGTCATAGTGACGTGTAACTTAATGTAACAAAAGCAAAGAAAACCCTAGTTCTTCTTCAAAAACAGAGGAAATACACAATTATTCTTAAATTGTAAATTCAAGTATAATTGAATGTATTTACATTTAATTATATGTACATGCGTTTTTTTCCCTTCATCATTTTAACTGTAAAAACAACAATTATTGCTTCTAATTATGAACAGCAGCATTTCTTGTTTCTATTTCCTCCGCCTTATTTTGATCAGACAACTAAACTCATGAATCCCGCAAAGGCACGCCGTTCCATCACGGTGACGTCATCACGTTGAGTTCGACGCACAGCAGGCTATGGCGCTTCCTGACTGGATAGTGACATCGTTGGTCGCTGCATCCTTCTTCTGTTTCTTGTGCTTATTTTTTCGGTACAGACGGGCCACGTTGGAGTTCTGCAGGAAGCTCCTGAACAGGATCATGGCTCGAACAGAGAAGCCGCTGTTCCGAATCGCGTTAGTACAACTAAAGTTATTAGCAGTTTTGCTGTCTGTGTAGCTTAGCGACGTGTATTGTTTTGATTTCTGTTGGTAGCAAGCCTACATTTATCTAAATTTGGGATGCCGAAAACTTTGTTTACATGCTGATGAATCGAGTGCTTATTAAAGTTAATTTAATATCTTGTTTATCTTTGAGCGTGGTGACCCAAAAAAGGTGATTGTTTTGTTGTTTTTTTTGTTTGTTTGTTTGTTTGTTTTCCAGGTATACACTCTACACAAGGACCAGACTGGGTTATATATACTACAGGAGGCAAATGAGGAAAGCCAGGGAGAAATATCCTGCTGGGCATTCCACAACTCGTCCTATGGAGCTCAACGGTACATGGCGCCGATGGGCATTCAGGGATTATTCACATCTTCCTAGCATTGCAACCACAACTGCAGCATATTTTATTAGGGTTTTATATGATAGAGTGACATGAAATAAAAGGAATTATGTTCCTAGCATAAATCTGACAACAAATTTGAAGAAGCCTCTGACTGAAGTCACTCTGTTTTTCTATGACAGTCTCACAAAGAGGATTTCTAGTAGCTATCAACTCTTAATACATTTTTAAAGGTTTTTCTAAAGGTTCTGAAAAAAAACTTTTCAGCTCTATTCGAGTTTTGTTTAGCTTGACTGTGGGCTTAAATAGCTAAATTGTAAAGGTTGCAGAGATCCCTGTGCTAAACTCCAAAGTTACACATAACTGCACATAACCATGAACATACATGGTGGCAGCATCATGCTGTGATGCTTTTAAATAAAAAAAAAGGTTAACCTTCCAGCAGAATAACAAGCCTAAACACAGCCTGAGGAACAAAATGTTGTATTATTAGTTTTCTCTTCAGAATTATGTTTAAAAAGGTTCAGCTGGTACAAATTCTTCTGTAAGCTTCAGCAGGGAAGTCATCTTATTTTCCAGTGCATTTATGGGTTTTGTGTGTATTCTGATCTGTCTTCGTCCTGTTCGTCCACAGGTATAAAAATAATTCCCATCTCAGTTCTGTCTGACAACTACAGCTACCTTATTATTGACACAGCCTCCAGTATTGCAGTTGCTGTAGACCCTGCAGACCCTCAAACAGTTCAGGTGAGCACACCAACTGCCATTTCTTGTTGATGCAGAAGTGTTTGGACACGTGAAGCTGTATTCTCGACAAATGTGGGAAGTGCACTTTGTGCAGGTTCCTGGTAAAAAATCTCCAGGGATGAAATGCTAAAGTGAAAGCGTTTGATATTAGTTTGTTCTCCCAGCTTACATGTAAATGGCACGCTTTGTTGATGTTGTTTCTTTATAACCTTTCAGACGGTGCTTGAAGAAGAGGGAGCAATGTTAGAAGCTATATTATGTACCCACAAGCACTGGTGAGTATCTGGTAATTTTGGCAAGCATATGTTTAAGTATATATATATATTTCAAGCTTATTTTCAGCAACAAAATAAATCTAAATGAAATAACTGTTTTTGGATGTGTCGGTTCCGGCCTTTATCTTCTCTTATGTTTTCAGGGACCACAGCGGGGGCAACAAAGGTCTGAAAAGGCTTCACAGCGCCTGTCATGTGTACGGAAGCGCAGCTGATAACATTCCTGGCCTCACGCAGTAAGTCCCAGCCTGCACGGGCAGCGCACACACACTTTCAAAGTTTGCCTTTTACTGTAATGAGTCGTGTCTTGTTCCCTCCGTCGGCGCTCGCAGCAGCAGCTGACTTCACAGTAAATTATCACGCAGCGGAAAACTGTTCTTGTTTGTCTTGCGGGGGTTGATTTTAAATCGTAGTCATCAACAGGGATGACTTCCTGTTTTCTTTTTCTGGCTTTTACTTTTTTCTAATTACTTTAATGGTGATCAGCATTAGTTTTGTGGACATCAGTATGATTTAATTGTATTCTTCCCAGCCCACTCTCACACAGAGACACAGTCAATGTGGGCCGGCTGCACTTTAAGGCCCTGTTCACTCCTGGACACACCGTGGGCCACATGATCTACCTCCTGGACGGCCCGGCAGTCGGTTCCCCCTCCAGCCTCTTCTCTGGGGATCTGGTGTTCCTCTCAGGATGTGGTCAGTTGCACATCTTTTTTTGAATAAATGCTTGTTGGTTTCTGTTTAAAGAAGTTCAAATCCTTCATATTTATTTTTTCATCATCTTTTATTATCTTTTATTTCAGTGGCACATTGGTTTGAGTTGAAGTTTCTTTGCAGTTGTTCTAACAAACTTTTTGTTTTGGCGCTGAATAATTCCTTACAGCAGGGCTGTCTGAAAAGTAAAAAAATATATATTATTTTCTAGACCTGCTTAAGTAAATATGAGTATGAAAAAGCAGTTTTTCCAGACTTTATTTCCTATCCCATTGCATAAATGCTGTTTTCCTTCAATTCTTTCCTCCCTTCCTTATGTCCTTGCTTCCTTTCCTCCTCTCCTTCCTTGTGGTCCTTTAATTTCCTTATTTTTCCATTTTTCTTAATTTACTTGTCTCATTCCTCAGATCCTTTCTACCTTCCTCAAGTCCTTGGGTTCCTCAATCCTTTCTTCTCTACTCGCTTCTTCCTTACTGTGTTTCTTTTTTTCTGTTTTTCTTTTCCTTGCATAAATTAATGTAAAGTTTTGAAAACCTCTGGCAAGCCAATACTCCTTTTTAAATTTATACTTAAATTACATCAGAGTGTCTTGAAACTTTTAATTTGCAATCCATGACATGCCATTCCCCTGGGGCACAAATATCACATTTCTGTTAGACACTTTCAGAAATGGAAAAGACACGTTTTAGTAAAGACTAGAACGTGTCTTTACTAAACTTATAAGTCAGAAGTTGGCTACAAAAAGCTGCTTGTCTAAACTTGTTTATATCTAGAGTCGGAGCAATAACTAAAAACTTCAAAACGAGTGGAACTGTGACCAACAAGGCTCCACTGGTCCCACGTTTATCTTGCTCTCACACACAGTGAGCTTGATGGGATTGGAGGTAAAGTGAACCTCTAAAGCTCACTGTTGGAAAACTGCAGCAAACAGAGACTTCTTGGGATCTCCAAATCCTTAAAACATCCGTTAGACGCTTTCTACATACCAACCGGAGACTTTAACTAGACCATGAACCTTGAGCAAATGACGCCAAGATGGATCTTTTCAGCATCAAACATTCCAGATTGTTAGTCAATGCTATATTTAGATATAAAGTCTTCATTAGCATGAAGTTATAAGAAAACTTTTAAACTACCATTTATTTGGGGAAAAAACTTATTTTTTCACCTTTGGGTTATACTCGTCACTCAGCTTGTATTAAGCAAGTTAGGAGATGGGTCAAAGGAAAACAGGGGAGATTGTGAAAAGCTGGAAAATATCAATTTCACAACAACTCAGGTCAACTGGTAACAGGCCGGCTGTTGAATTAAAAGTGAAAAAATGCAAATGGCAGGCTTTGATTTTGTATTTCTAAATACTTTACTGTCGTTTCTGAACGGTACCACTTGCTGTACCTGTTAGGTTATTATTATCTTTTTCAGGTTGTCCTAATCATTTGCACATTTCTTTGAACTGTACTGTATTTTTTTTTCTTATGGTGTTGTAAAATCATTTACTTTTGGTAATTTTCCCTCTACGGGACAATAAAGGATATTCCTATTATTATTATTTTGGTAAATACTCTGCATGCATTTCCTCTAACATGGTGATTTGAACTTGATGTTTCCAGGGAGGATGTTCGAGGGCAATGCCACAACAATGCTCTCCTCTCTGGACACAGTCGGTTCCTTAAGTGATGATACTTTACTGTGGCCCGGTATGTAAACTGCTTCAACTGTCAGACAGAAAAGCTTTTTTTTTTTTTTTTTTTCAAACTTCAGATTGTAAACTGTAGAAACAAGAGTTGCTGCAAAGTCATAAACTGTTTGGAAATTTCTTGAATTTGATTTCAGCTTTTCCCAGGTCTGGATAAATATTTAGAAATACATTTGTTTCCACACTTTATTTCCTTTTATGGCCTTCTTTCATTTCCTTCCTTTTTTACTTTCTTCCTTGTGTCCATTTTTCTTTCCTTCTTTCGTCTCGTGTTCTTTTCTTTTCTTGCCTTTTTTGTGGCCTTCCATTCTTCTTTCCTTCTTTTCTTCTCATGCCCTTGTGTTCTTCCTACCTTCTTTTCTTGTCTTTATTTTTCTTTGTTTCCTTCTGTCCATCCTTAAAATTACATAGAGTTGAGAAGTCTAGAAAAGTGTTGAATTCTTGGCTGAAAAACGATCAGATTAAAGTTGTACTGTTTAGTTAATCCATTCATTTCCCTCATGTTTTAATTCAGAAGTGTTTGTGAAGCAGCAAAGAGCCACAGTTTGTCCTGTTTTTAACAGCAAACCATTTTAGGTATGCTAGTCTGCTGTTACCATGGTAACAGTCAGTTCTTAGGTTTATCACATATCATTAACAATGATATTTGATAACCACATGTTAAATGAAACCTTGAACTGCGACAGTAAAAAAGTAAAACACAACAAACCCAAAAGTTGGAAATGGTTCTTCACAGCTCTGTAAACGTCTGCTTCCTGATTGTTCACTTTACGTTTCCTCCTCTTACTGCCCAGCATCAAGCCCCTGGCGGCTAAAAGCTTTTAAGTCTCGTTTACATGCGATGTAAGTTGCTCTGTTTTGTTTTTTTTCGCGTGTCCTCTGACGACCCCGCAGGTCATGAGTATGCAGAGGACAACCTGCTGTTTGCTGCTGAGGTCGAGCCACGCAACGCCGCCCGAGAGAGCAAATATCAGTGGGTGCTGCAGCAGCGAGGCCAGAAGCTTTGTTCGGTGAGAATGATATTTCTGCCATTGTTATGCTCCTCAAGCCCGCCTTCCCAGAAAGGACTCGTGTTGTCCTGCACCGGGGAAACAAGGCTTATCGCTGCATACAGTTTACATGCTGTCAGAGCCTGGTCTGCAACCCTCCTCCCCCAACCGTCCAGGCTTACTGTCGAGCTTCATCTGTGATGCACTCTGCAGCCGGGCAAAGGCTCTCAGTTCAGGGCTTACCTGGAATTTAGATTGCTTTTTACCTCTTATCAATACAACATGACTGCACAGGCTGTTCCATTAGTTTTTACCTCCCGGAGTTTTGTCAACCTCCATTTCCAGAATACAGCATGTTGCCAAAGTGTTTATACCTCCTGAACTTTTGTGTATTTGATCACCTGCATTTCATACCGATTATACTCAACCAATCAGACGCATCAGCAACTGGATTTTATTGCAGGAAAAGAATATTCTATTATTTGAGTACTCTATCGATTATTGTTACGATTAATTGAGTAATCGGACAAAAATCTCTCGTCCTCTCTCTTTCTGGGAGGAGAAACGCTGTCGTACTCCAAGCACCGCACCAGTCGATTTAAGAATGCTTATCGGTCCCCTAAGAAAACGATAAAAACCTGGAAAATTTGACATTATGCAGTTAGCACTTAGCAACGACTCACAGGCGGAAGTGAGAGCGCTGCCCGACACAAACGATGATCCAGCCGGAACGCGGTGTGCGACATAATGAAACATAATTTAACGAAGCTTTGAGCCAGATCATTTAATAATCGAGGTGCTCGAATCATTGGAGGAATCGTTCCAGCCTTTAGATCAGAGTAAAAGGACAAATGCTTGCCACAGTTGTCATGTTTCTACGTAGAAAACAATCCTTTTTGTTCTGCACTACTTTGCGTTATAAAATAAGAGCTCAATATTTATATTTTTTTAGTTCTTGGTTGTAATATTACAGAAATTTATCCAAAAAAAATAAAAATAAAGCTGTATGAATACTTTTACGAGGCAGTGCATGGAAAGATTTTCTATATCATATTTCCAACACAGTGGGCAGTTGTTACTGGGAAAAAGCGTGAACACATTTAATTAGGTGTGACATTGTGTGAGAGCTAATTGGCCCATTATTTTCCTGTTCATGAAATAAAATCCCTACTATTTTACAGCTGCTTCCTGGCATCAGAGGACAGTGTTCACTCATTTCTAATCCCAAAGCAGAGCAGCTTTATGGCAACGTATTCCGTTCCAGGTGTTACTGGCTCCTGATTCGGGAATTTCTTTTGGAAAAGAAAGTCGCATCTGACTTCAGACAGGCGTTTTGGCTTTTCCTGGTAGGGAAAGGCCAGGTGTTACTAATAAGATTAGCATAGACTCCAGTGTCTCCATGTGTCCTCTAAGCCATGGCAGAGTGATGGTGAACCAGTACGAACAGCGCCAGGACTCTGAAGCAGCCTAATGAGATTCAGGCTCCGCTCATGTTTTCTGTTTGTGGCTGATTTCCATGTAGTCGCATGTCTGCCATGTAAAACGTAATAATAGCTTTTCTCACTTTAAAACTGCAAACTTAAATGTATTTTTGAGGGATTTTATGTGACAGACAAACACAAAGTTGAGCATAGATGGGCCATAAGTTTCCATACATAGAGAAAATAAACATTTTATTTTGGACAACCGTTTTTATTTTTGTGGGACTCTGTAATCGCTGCACGTGTTGGACCACTTTATGGTTGATCTGCAACATTTCCAGTTTTCTGAAACTTGCAAATAAGTTTTACCACAGTGTCTCGTGTGTGACGCTCATTGTGACGCTCGCTCCATGTTTTCTGCAACCATGCGACTGCTTCCCGATCCAGCCATCAGTACAGTTACAATTCTTTGCTCTTTTGTCAACGCATCTTCTTGGGTATCTGAAATATAAAATACATTTTACATTCTCCTATGTATGGAAACTTATGGCCCACCCTGTACATGAGTTTTTGAACACAATTTTCACCTCCATTGCATAAATATTTTGATTTGTGTCTACTTCTAGAGATCATAATATTCACCCATTACTAACCCAGATAGCACAGAATGATTGAAACAACATTGAATCAATGTCAGCCAGAAACATTGAATCAACG
>NW_015114998.1:0-3774 GCF_001443285.1 Poecilia latipinna
AAGAAGAAGCGCGCGGTGCATGCTGGGATAGTTGTCAGAACGCTGGTTTGTAATCTATTAATAAAGTTTGACTGACCTATCTACCTACCGACCGTCTAGAATCAGGTCGTCTGCAGGTCATTTAGCACCACGTTCTCCACCAACATGCTGTGCGCTAAGGGAGAAGGTGACCATTGTCCGGCCACGTCCCGGCTCTCCTCGCCGACTGGAGTCGGACTGTTTTGTTGACATTCCTTTTAGTGCAGCTCCATCTAGTGGATGCATAACGTAACTCTAGCCTCTACTGTAGTGTCTATTCTATGCGCCTTATAATGCGGTGCGCCTTATAGTGTGGAAAATACGGTAGTAATAATGTAAAACATTTGCATTTTCCCCGTTGCAGACTCCCCAGTGGCCAACAGGAAGATGCTCGGCGATACCATCTTTTTACAGAACGCCAAAGCCTCTGACAGCGCCGTCTATCAGTGTGAGGCCTCCAACAGACACGGGACCCTTCTGTCCAACGCCAACATCATGATCATGAGTGAGTAAAACAAAAAATCTCTGCAAAGCCTTTGTGAGGATGGTAAATGGACTGAACTTATATAGCGCTTTTTCCAATCAGTTTTGACCACTCAAAGCGCTTTATACTAGAGTCACATTCACCCATTCGCACTCACATTTATACACCGATACACAGATCGGTAGCCAATTTGGGGTTAAGTGCCTTGCCAAGGGCACATCGACACATGGCAGGTGGAAGCTGGAAGCGCACCTACAACCTTCCGATCGCAAGACGACTATTCTACCTACACAGCCACTGTCGCCCCAGAGGATGTGTCAGACTTTACCGCCGGAGAGCCGACATATGCCCATAGAGGGGTGAGGAGCCCAGAGAAGAAGCTCTGTCTGCTGACTGTGTCATTGCACTCAGCCTGGCTGCTCCCCCAACAAGAAGCAACAACATTCTGTTCTCCGCCATTTATATGCTAACAAGTTCGCCCTACATTCTGCGCACATTTCAACGCTATAAGATCAGCACAGGAGTGCAGATAAAAAATACCCACCAAACAGTCCAGCGCTTTCTGTCTCCATGTGGAGTTTCCGCTCAGCGACACAGGAGTTAATAAAGCCGGACAGCTTCTGAATGCTAAGTCCCGCTTGCTGCTGCTTCGCCAAACAAAAAGGAGAGACGGAGCATTTTAATGAGGTCGCTGTGGCTCAAACTGATAAGGTGCATATGCTCCACTAACTCATTATTGGATTGTTTTCTGCTTTCATTTCATGTTCGCATTCCTTACAACCAGACTGCCGACTTATTTATTTCACTTACACAAAAGAATTTGTAGTTAATACACACATACGACAACTGTAAAATGCTGTCACCTCATTTAACCTGCAGCTGCCTTTGCTGTTTTTGTCAAGTGTTTGTGCTTCCTTAAAAAGTCTCAAATTCATGTGTCTAAAATTAAGACCAGAAATGTCTTATATTCATAAAAATGTCAATTGGCCTTGAAAACATTAATCACAGATCTTAAAATTTGTCATGGCAGAACAATTTAATATAGTTTTGTTATCTACATGGGACTTTCCTATCAGGGAAACATTTCACTCGCACACAAACTTGTTTGTTGCATTCCTCCCTAAAAATGGTGACAAAGATCTATATTCCTTCTTTGCCAGCTAATCAGCTAGCTATATTTTTTTACCTCTATTCTGGGTACTAAGCCCAAACGTCATCCAACCATCCCCAATATATGTTTTTTTTTTGTCTTAAATTTCATTCAAGGTGACATTAAAAAGGTCTTTAAAAGCCTTAAATCCATGTGTCTAAAATTCATTTGAAAAAAAAAATTATTTCACCTTAAATATGTTAATTGAAGTTCTTAAATTTTGTAATGGCAGTACTGTTTGAGTCATACACAAACAACACAGCCACATTGACAGTTTTTGCTATACTTTATTGCTATGCAGCTAGTTCTAACCATCCTTTATATTTATAGTTTTTTCAGTCTTAAATTTCATTCAAGCAGGCATTAAAAAGGTCTTAAAAAATCTTAAATTTGAGTTACTGAAACCTGCAGACACCCTGGGTATAAAAGACTCTAATCTCACAACCTGTCAGGTTTAAAAGTCTAAAAAGAAAAAAGCGACATCTTGATTTGTACACAGCTTTTGCTCTTTTAAAGAAGTTAAATTCAGTTGTTTTGTTCTTTTCAGATTTACAGCCTATGATTCTGACCAATAACGGGGAGGACTACTCTGGAGTGGAAGGAAAGGGAGTGATGATGCACTGTAAGGTCTTCAGTTCTCCTCCTTCAGCAATCACTTGGTAAGCCCAACACACCAGCAGGGAGCAGTAGAGTTTCAGTAGGTTAATTTGTGTTGTGCCCTAGTCAGATTCAAGCTAGTGTTTCAAAACATGCCACTTGCAGTGCATTGTAAAAGTATTGGCACCCCTTAAACATGTCAGTGTTCTGTCACAAGACAGCTGCAAACTTGAACGTATTTATTTAACAGACCAGGGTCTGCAACCTGAACCTTACACAACAGCTCTTAGTAACACTGACTTAAAAGGATTGAGTCAACTAATATTTTGAAAAGAAATTTAATAAGCGTGCTGGTTTAAGCCCTTTTTCTTATAATAAATTGATATTCTTTCACTGATTCACACTAAAAAAACAGTGGTATTGTTTTAGATCTATTGTGATATTTATCAAAAAATGTAAATTGTTTTTTTTTTATATATATATATATTTTTCACCTTTTATGGCTCTAAACAAGTCTTATGTAGCTGGACAAATATGGCTCCTAGGATTGTAAAGACAACAGATCAGTTGTAGACCAACAATATGTAGTGTGTAAATGTGAAGTGGAAGAAAAATATATATATATTTTTTTTTCATTTTTAGCTTTGGAGGAAGAAACTTTTTTGCAACTATAGATCATGAAATTAAAAACTTTGGTCCTAATTGAAGCGATGCAATAATAATGCTATGATTTTATTATTTTTATTTTTTCTTGTTTTTACTTTTTGTCTTTTGAAATGAATTAAGAAATATGCATATCATAAAAAACAACATAGTAATATTGGTAGTAAGACATGTAGAGGCAACAACTGTCAAGATGTGGTGGTTTGGTTGAGGTGAGGACGCGGACGCAGGCAGACCCAGGATGTATGTGAAAATGATGAATTTAATGATAATCAAAGGCACGGAACAACAGAGAACTGCACGGGGAAAACAGGCATCACACGACATACGACAAGGATCCGACCAGAGACAAGGACAACAGGTGGGTTTAAATACACACGGGGTAATCAAGGGGATGAGACACACCTGGGAAACAATCAACGGGCAGGACAGGACAGAGACTCACAGGAAAACAGGGCTGAACACAGGAAATCTCAAAAATAAACACACAGAAACACGGATCATGACAGTACCCCCTCCTCAAAGGGCGGCTACCAGACGCCCAACAGAAAAGTCCAAAAACAAACAAAAAACAACCCAACAGGGTGGGCGGAGGGGCGACGGCAGGAGGGCCAGAGTCCAGAAAACAAAACTAAATCCACACAGGAACTTAAACACAGGAAAACAGTCCGGGGGCCGTCCACGGTACAGGAGGCGGAGCTTAAGCCGCGGAGGGCGGCGACGTCGGAGGCAGCGCTTGGGCCGCGGCGAGCGGCGATGCCGGCGCAGGAAGCACAGACAAGGAGGCAGGTCTGGCGGGCCGGCAGGAAGGCCGGCTGGAGTCTCTGGAGGGCCGACAGGAAGGCCGGCTGGAGTCTCTGGC
>NW_015114998.1:9903-17565 GCF_001443285.1 Poecilia latipinna
TCATGTTTATGAAAGTGTCATGACAGTCTTATTCACCCCCCTTCAAATAAAGTGTTACCGTATATTTTCTTACAGTTGCCTTTCTTCTTATGTATTTGAACTGAATTTACCTCAGACTGAAACCTTTTTGTTTTTCCTTCTGTCCTCAGGAGCAGAGATGACTCCTCTGAGTCGGTGGCGGGGCCCCGGTTTACGCTTCATGACAACGGTTCGCTGGAGATCCACTCGGCAGAGAAAGGTGATGCGGGACAGTACACCTGTTTGGCTAAAAACACGGAGGGATCATCCGCCATCGACGCCATGCTCTACATAAAAGGTAAACACTCATTCCTTTGCTAGCATGTGGAAGGAGCAACCCACGGTGTGTGAGCTCTGCAGCTAACTCATCCTTTCTGTGGAAGATCCCACCAGAATAGTGGTGGCCCCAAAGGACCTGCGGATCTTAAAAGGCAGCGCAGCCCAGCTCTCCTGCCTGGCAGAGTACGACAAGTCCTTCAGCAATGACTTTGAGCTCCTGTGGGAGAAAGATAACATACAGATAGCGCTCAACTACACAGTTAATCCCAGGTAAGACACAGAATTTTGTTTATGGCCGACTCAGTTTTCCTTCTCCCTCACACTGCTTGACAAAAGAATATTCCAGCCTTGTGAATGTTTTTCACATTTCATACACAAACTTTAATGTATTTCATGGGAAGTTTTTTTGGGGACTAACACAAAGTTCAAGAAAACGAAAGACAACAATACATATAAAAATCTGAAAAGTGTGGCATGAATGTTTATTTACATGATTCACTCACTTTTTAATCTTTCTGTTTATGGACTCTTTTCTTTCTCTTGTCTGGATTTGATTGATTCTGTTTGTTCTGTTACTACTTCTTATACTAAAGCATGACAACTTGAAATTGTTTATTTGTAATGAACACATATCAGTCTTCACCTCTTCAATTTATGCAACACATGAATTAGTTTTATTTGACTTTGTTTTGAATTGATTTGATTTGCAGTTAGAATGTTGATTATTATGTGTGTGATTGAGTGTTTTGGACTGAATAATCTATTTGGTCCAAATACACATTTTAAAGGTAAAATGTGTATTTTTCCCTCCTTAATGTTTCTAAACTGTGTATAACCACATTTTGCCTTCTGTTTACCTCCATTCATCTTACCTTCAGAACTACCACATTCCCTCAGCATGATGCTGCCACCAACATCTTTCACAATTTTTAAAGTGTTCAGAGTAATGAGCAGTGGACTTTTCTACCACACACTGTAAAAGGACAAAATCTTACCAAGTTTTTTTGGTCTGGTTTTCAGTGCAAACAAAATTAACTTGCAAGTAACTTTTCAGCAAGATATAAGAGTTTAAGTCAATAATTTCTTAATATTAATAAAATAAAAAACAGTACTAGTTTTACTGGCAGATTATTTCACTTTTAACAAGATATTCTCTCATGTTATAAGNGAAATAATCTGTCAGTGGAACAAGTACTTTTCATCAGTACTAAGGAGTTGTTGGCTTAAAACAAGCTGTATCTTGCTGGAAAGTTGTTTGCACTAGAAACTAGAAGAAAAAAAAACACTTGGTAAACATTTTCAGTGTAGCATTCTATTTGTAGGCCAAAAAGTTCAGTTTTGGTCTGTTTTCATAATTGAGACTTCTTAAGGCTTTTTTACCAGTGGCTCTTTACTTGCCACTCAGTACTTTCTGTACTGAGTAGTAATAGACATTTCAGTCATGAATTTAATCATGTGATTTACTGGTTGCTCTGGATTTTAGTTTAGGGTTCAGAGTTCAGAGGGTGAATAAATAAGCATGACTCACTTTTCAGATTTTTAGTGATAAAATAATTAAACATCCATCATATTTTGTTCCTATTCACAATAAAATCATTTGAAGGTGGAAAAGTTGAAAGGATTTGAATACTGGTTCATTGTTGATTTTGTGTCTGGATCTCTCTGTGAACAGATACATCATGGAGGACGGCTATCTTAACATCAGTGGCGTTAGCCATGGAGATCAGGGTGTGTACAGTTGTGTGGCGAAGACTCCGCTGGACAGAGACACAGCTTCAGCCTTCCTCATGGTGTTAGGTGAGCACATGCCACAGCATCAGCAAACCCCACAGCTCTGTATCATTGTATGTGAAGAGATCAGAATGTCAGAAAACACAGAGCACCACCGTGTCTGACAAGACGTGGCTGACGCCTCTCGACCAAAAACACACAGCACCGGCAATTCAGCTCGTTCCACATCCTCTGACTCTTGGGACAACTTGATTGAACATTTGCTGCTTTGGTTTTTCCTTACTAGTAAAGGTTGATGCCCCTGTGTGTGATTTTGTTTTGTTCTGTTGGGTTGATTTCCAGATGTCCCTGTCGCTCCAGAGAACTTGGTTTTATCTGAGTACAAGAGTAAAAGTGTAAAGCTGGAGTGGATCCCTGGGGACGACCACAACAGCTCCCCTACTGGTGCGTAGGTGTAAATGCACATTAAAGAAGCAAGGCATGAACGGCATTAGGACCTTTTTTTTTTTGCTCATCGTGCTGCATACATAATAAAAGTGTTGGATCTCAAATCCATTATTGATTAATGCAAACATGAATTGTGGTTTGTGCCCCAGAGAAAGAGAGAAGCCAGGAGTGCTCCGCTCAGAGCGGGTCAGATAAGTGATCTTTTATAAACGGACACTTTGATTATATTTCTGTTTCTTACCAGAGTTCATCATCGAGTTTGAGGAAAACAAGTGGGAGCCAGGAAACTGGAAGGTGCTTCTCCGAGTCCCTGGGAACCACAACTCTGCCGTTCTCAGGCTCCACGGTCACGTTGAGTATCGCTTCCGTGTTTACGCCATCAGCGCCATCGGAGCAGGGCCACCCAGCGAACCCACAGAGAGATACAAGACCCCCCCGTCAGGTGGGACTTGCCCTCCTCTGTTATTCCATAATGTGATACGTTCCCCGACAACTCCAGCTCAGGAAACTTTAAGCATCCTTAAAAAGTCTTAATTTAATTTGGCTAGAATTATAGTCTTAAAATGTCTTCAATTAGTAAAAATCAGGGTCCATATACTTTCCCACAGTAAAAATCGAGCATGTTAAAGGAAAGTTTTCAAACTTTGCTGCACTAACTTTGGAGATAAAAACAATTCAAATGAACTGCAGAAGACAGTTTCAAATGAGATGGTTGAAGCTTACCGCTAACTAGTAGCTAATGTACCTTTGCTAGCTAGTTGGAAAGACATTTTGCTTCTTTCATGGGCACAAACCTGGGTTCACAGTGTTTGCTGTGCTTTCTTTTTATGCAGTGAAGTTCTCCTAACCATCCCCTATATTTATAGTTTTTTCTGTCTTAAATTTAATTTAAGGTGGCATTTAAGGGTCGGGGCTGCACAGTGGCGCAGTTGTTGCCTTGCAGCAATAAGGTTCTGGGTTCGATTCCCAGTCCCGGTCTTTCTGCATGGAGTTTGCATGTTCTCCCTGTGCATGCGTGGGTTTTCTCCGGGTACTCCGGTTTCCTCCCACAGTCCAAAAACATGACTGTCAGGTTAATTGGTCTGTCTAAATTCTCCCTAGGTGTGAGTGTGTGTGTGTGTATGGTTGTTTGTCCTGTGTGTCTCTGTGTTGCCCTGTGACAGACTGGCGACCTGTCCAGGGTGACCTCGCCTCTCGCCCAGAACATTAGCTGGAGATAGGCACCAGCAACCCTCCCGACCCCACTGAGGGACAAGGGTGTAAGAAAATGGATGGTTAAAGGATTTAAAGGGTGTTAAAACATCTGAAATGTGACTTGTTGAAACCTGCAGATGCCCTGTTAAAAAGAGCCACTCTTTCACTACTGACGTCTCCCACTAACAATGCTGACAAAAATCCATATCCTTTCTTTTTTACAGCCCCTGACAAGAACCCAGAAAATATCAAAATCGAAGGTCATTTGCCACATGAAATGAATATCAACTGGGAGGTAAGAAGCAGAGCCAGGTCTTTTATTACCCTGTTACTTCCATATTCTGCGATTCGTCCTACCTTTCCCCCTACCCCTACGCCTCCTTCTGCTTCAGTTCATAGAATTCCTCTCAGCGATCACAGATGAAGTTTTATCAATGTTTCATTTGCCAGCAGCAATAATTTAAGAAGCAGAAATGGTCCATTTTTGATATTTCCACGTTCCGCAAAGATCTGAAGAAAAACCTTCTTATCTGGGATCACTGTGAATATGTTTCTATTGAGCGCGGCTCCTTTTCTTTGATTAGAAAGCAAAAGGGAAGGCTGTGAAAAGAAAACCTTTTAACATTGGCAGTCATCCATTTGGCTTTTATTGTAGAAAGATGAATCTCTCCTTCACTTATTATCTGCTTGCCCTGCCTCGGTAATGTAGACCCTCACTTGTGGATTTCAACTCTTCCACTGTTAATGATTTGCTTTTGTGGATAATGGCATCTTATTCTATTTCTCACACTTTTGAGTCCCGTGAGGAGATGAATCTTTTCATCTGTGGTGTCTGTATTAAACAAAACAGACCACGTCAGTGGCTCCATTGTTTTATTACACATTGTGATGAAATTCTCCCACAGAGCCATGTGCAGCTCACCACACACTCTGGGATTTGACACCAACCGGTGACAAAACTTCAATAAAACTTTTCTATTCTTCCTGTCTCCGCCGTCCAGCCACTGCTGCCCATCGAGCACAACGGACCCGGCCTGGAGTACAAGGTGAGCTACAGGCGGCAGGACGGGCAGGAGGAGTGGACGGAGCACACCGTGAAGAGGCACTCGTTTGTGGTACAGAACACTCCCACCTTCGTTCCCTATGAGGTGAAGATCCAGGCCAGGAACAACCAGGGCTGGGGGCCTGAGCCCAGAATTGTGAGCGGATACTCAGGAGAGGACTGTGAGTTTGATGGAAGCTACTGTCGTTCATGAGTCAGTCTTAGGTGACTTCATGGTGCAGGAAGGAGCTAGTTAATGAGGATGATTTCAGAGATTTCTTCTCTTTCCTTTTTAAAGGGACAATATTATGTAAAATCCACTTTTTTAGATTTATATCATATTATGTCATTCTCTCATCAAAAAGAAGCACTGTTGTGATGATCAGGAAGTGTTGTAAAGAGCAGGAGCTTCTTAAAAAGACAGAGACCAATTTCAAGGCAATATGATAAAAAGTCAAACTTTTTTTAAGTCACTTGTGGTTACTTGGTTGTGCTATAAAGTGGCTTTAAAAAAGATGAGGGAAAAAATATACAAAAAAACCTAATTTATCATTTATTCAACAGGAAAATAACATTCATGCTAAAAATAATTAGAGATTAGAATTTAACATTAAATAACCTAGAACAAAATGAAGAAAATCATCCTCACCACCATCACCATGTTTCACTGTTGAGATATGATAAATAAATAAATGAAGAGATACCAGAGCAGAGTCATCTAAAGCTAAACTCTGCTCAAAGATCAATGACATTATGATGAATATGCTGCTTAGACTATCTGCTCATGTATCACTCACTGTTTGAAATCTCATTTCACACATTATTTCCATTAACAAGACACAAAATTAAAAAAAATAAAAAATTTCGACACTTAGCTGATAAATGGTTGCTTTCATAAAAAAATAAAATGATGTGAGAATTGAGTTTGTACAGTTTGGACTAGAGAGGAAAATGGAGAAAAAAAACGTAATTAAGTCTCAAGCTAGTTGCTTTAAGCTGAATGTCTTACTCCTCTTTTTTAAAAGTAAAATCAGCTATTTTAGATGAACTTCATAGATCTAGACATGAAACATAAAAAATCCAGCCCATCTTATTTATTACTTCCATTTTTGCAGTGTAAGCGTTGGAGTGTATGTTGGAGTTTGAAGGGAGCATCTTCTCATTTCTGTGTGCATTTTCTGCTGCGATGTTGTAATCCAAAAGAAAAATAAACTCAAGCATTGGTAGAACGCAAAGTAGTTATGGACCCATAAAAAATGACTTCCACTGCTTATAGCAGAGGGTTATATCCTGTTTCTGTCTGTTGGTTTGTTATTTTTTGTGTAAATGTTGTTCTTTTACTTCTTTTAATAGAACTGTGTAAACTGTGCTCTGTCCTGTGAATTCCATGGTGACACTTTTGTTTTTTTCTGCTTACTTAGGACAAAGGGTGAAGTTTAGCTATTTTGCTAATTCCTGAATATTGAAACTGTCATGAATTGTGGTAATATAGATTAATGTGCACTGTCCTAATGAAGTAAAATAAAATTGAGTTAAATAAGTGCACATTATTAACCTGAACACATCATCCCCACTGTGAAACATTCTTCATGTTTTGTGATGTTATGGATAGTTCAACACATTAAATAGGAGAGGCAGATTGTTTTGGTTTTGGACCTAATCTTGTTTTGATGTTCTGGTACAGCTTGGCTCTAGCTGGGTCTGGGGTAGGAAGTGGGGGTAAGTTGTAGATGGGGGGCCACAGGGGTCGTGTAGTGTATGACTTCCTCTGAGGCTTAAAACTAGGAGTCACACAAACCTGTACTTCCTGTGTTCAGCCTTCTTCTGGACTTGTCCTGTGGAGGTCACCTCAGGTCATGACTCCTCCTTAGTGTTGTGTGCTGTCATTAATGTAGCGCTAGCTCATTAGCCCAACCCTGTAGGTCCGTTTTTTTATAGATATCCATGAGAGAACATTTGTGAATCATAAGTGTGTTTTGTTTTTGTAGATCATTAGGTTTTCCTAGAAAAGCTGCAGTTCCTCAAACTGTTGCTGATTCTGACGTGTGTGTTTGCCTCTGCAGTTCCCTCTGCTGCACCTGATGACGTAGCTGTGGAGGTGATGAACAGCTCAGCGGTCAGAGTGACCTGGACACCCGTCCACAAGGACAAGCTTCATGGACATCTGGGAGGCTACAGGGTAATGCCTCAGAAAACATGGCTTTGCTTTCAGACGCAGCTTAAGAGGAGCGGCCACGACTTTGCTGCTCCCAACATGTGTATAACGTAAAACCACCTGTCCTCTTCTTCAGATAAACTGGTGGCGCCTGCGCAGCCTGGTGGACTCGAAGAAAAGCCACGGAGACAAACAGTCTCTGGCGTTCCCCGGGGATCGGACCCACGCCACCGTGCCGGGCCTGACACCCTTCTCTGACTACAGCCTCATTGTCATGACCTTCAACGGGCGAGGCAACGGTCCGGGCAGCCATCCGTTCAACTTCAGAACCCCAGAGGGAGGTAAGGTTTTGGAAAAGCAGCGTGAGGCGCATTGATTCACAACCTCTGAAGAAAACATCCAATAATAACCAAGAAAGTAGGTTACTGCTGCCGACAGTGCTTATTGTGTGTGCTTTGTTCTCTGCCCACAGTCCCAGAGAAAAACCCAGTTTTGAGGGTCACAAATGTAAAGAGGAACTCTGTGTCTCTGGCCTGGGCCCCTCCTTTGGAGCCCAATGGGATTCTAACAGGATATCTACTGGAGTACCAGCTCAGTATGTATTGCTCAGGAAAATGACATGCTTTCTTCTTATGCTTCCACCACAAAGTTTATAGATATAAGTGTATAAATATTAAAGTATTTACAGTTTGGGAACAGTAACAATATTATAAGCCTAGTTTAAAAGACATGAGATGTTTATGCTTAGTTTATGCTTCCTTTGTTAGATGGGACTAAGTTTAGTCCGGTATGAGGT
>NW_015114998.1:20805-23314 GCF_001443285.1 Poecilia latipinna
GTTAGATGGGACTAAGTTTAGTCCGGTATGAGGTTCTCACTGGCTATGTTTC
Organism: Poecilia latipinna; assembly: GCF_001443285.1. Lineage (NCBI taxonomy): Eukaryota > Metazoa > Chordata > Actinopteri > Cyprinodontiformes > Poeciliidae > Poecilia > Poecilia latipinna. Next base: position 20,858 of record NW_015114998.1, read on the forward strand.
CATTGACTACCTTGACATTTCGAATTTAAACTTGTTTAATGAAAACATGCCAGTTTCAAAACAACTTGTTTTTGATCAAAAGTTTTGGTGCTAGGATGAGGTGGCTTATTCAACCGTTTCAAAATCGTATGGTTCCCAAAGCTGCAAAGGAAACACTTTTTTAAAGCACAAGATCAGCAATCGCATGTTACTACTGGCATAAACCACAAAAAAGAAGGCGACGATAGGAAATACGTGAACAAACTTGTTCAAGTGTGATTTTAATTGTGTTTCTTATTTAATGGAAACACCTCAATTTCAAAATTGTGTTTTTTTACAGTAGGGGAGTATTGACAAGGTCTTGAGCACATTTGTAATGTGTGATAGCCTTCATTAAAACTATTGTTTTAAGTAAGCATAGTGTTTGCACAAAAATTTAAAAACAAAAATGTATATCATGATAATGCATGACGCTCATGTTCAATTCAATTTCTTTATATTGCACGAATTCACAACGAATGTCGTCTAGAAGCAATTTACAAAAACATTACTTCAATTCAGTCACACATACATTCCACATGACCCTAGTTATCAAACACTGCAATAATTAGATTAATTATTCAAAGCTGTTCAAAAAGTTTCTATCTGAGGAAACCCAGCAGCAAATCACTGACTTGCAGCTTTCACTCCTCCCAGACAAACATTCAGACTATATGTTAACTTTTCAGCAGTCCCTCATACAGAGCATGCATGTGGCGACAGTAGAGAGGAAAAACCCCCGTTCAACAGGAAGAAACCAACATCAGAACCAAAAGCATTTTCACTACGAAGACTGATACCGAAGAAGAAAGATTAGATGCACAGGGGTACTTTCTATGTTAATAAAAAGTAAAAAGTTAACAGCAGAAGAGGCAGAACAGTTAGTTGTTGGCAGCATTACCTCAGCCAGGAAGGCACCACAACTCAACAGAATGCTAGACCAAGTGTAGCTTCAGTGGGGAAAAAATAACAGAGAAAACTTAAACCTAACAGCAAATAATGTAAAATGGAGAGTAGTAGAAGAAGAAAGTGATGAAAAATGGTCAGTGTGTCCTCCAGAAGCCTAAGCCTATGGCAGCATCATTACATACATGGGTCAGGATAACTTAAGTCAGTCTAACTAAAAGCTTCATGAAAAATCTGACGTTTAGACCTACTTTTAAAATTTGACATCAATTTGACATAACATCATTTTTGCTTTATTTTCAGGATCACAAATTGACTTTTTTTCCACATTTATCCAACTTTGCTAGATACAAACAGTGTTTTCAAAGAAAGAGTTATCCATATGCTGTTGTCATCACTAATAACACATAATAATACATGAAAAAAACAATCTACCATAACACTTAGGGAATTCGAAATCTTTGGTTTGTTCGAGCTAACTGAGAGACCATTTTAAATGGTTCAGAATCTGGTTCTTTTTTAGAAAATACAAAATAAATAAATGAATAGAAGTTTTGAAACTAGAACCTTTAAAATGATGGTATACCATGAGATCAAAACTCGATCCAGCCTAAATTAGACTATAGATGTATAGTTTTTGACATTGGCTTTAAGAGGGATGTCTGAAAAGACAGAAGGTGTGTTTCTGGCCTGTTGTTGATGATTGTGCATGCAGCCCGTGATCTTTAATAGAAAAACATATTCATACTGGTATCAGGATATGTTGGGCAGGGTAGGTGTTTTGTATCACAGTCATGAGCAGTTCTGGCTCATTCCATTAGAATCTGCTATTCTAATGGAATATTCAAATACATCCCTATTTGAATACCCTTAGCTTACATTTCCTGAGGACATTATCCAGACACATCACATGTCCAAATGCTTTGCTGATCTTAAGCAGACATCATAACAAAGGTAATGACCAACTTCTAATAACGACGTAGTGCAGCATTTCCCTGGCTAATTGGATCTGATTTGGTCACTGCACAGGAGGGCCGGGTATCAGGCAGCATTTCAGGAAAGGACGTTTCTGGTGGCGTGCCACAGCAATTAGGCTGATAGGTTCTCTGAAGTGTGACTCTTTGTTGAAGTCCCCTTGATGGAAGTCATGTGCGAAATGTTGAGGATAATGCAGCCAGCTGTTAGGAGTATCATCAATGACTCAAGCTCTAGCACATCTGTTCAGCAGTAATGTCAGATCCTACAGGTTTCTGATGAATGTCTGCTGTGACACTTTTCAGAGTCTGCAACAGGATTTGAATCACTGACAAATTTCCTTGAAGTAGTTTATTTTTTAAAGTTGCCATCAGATTGTTATTTCATTATATAGTATATCATATAAGTAAACACACACCTCAATCTTCTGCATATATTCCATTATTTCTTTGATTCAGTACAATCACTGCTAACTAGAGATGTGCCGATCAGGTTTTTTTCCTCCCAATACCGATCACCCATGAGGGCTGATCACCGATACCGATCACCGATACCGAT
>NW_015114998.1:27660-30017 GCF_001443285.1 Poecilia latipinna
ATGAAAATCGGCCCGATTATGATCGGTGACCGATCGATCGGCACACCTCTACTGCTAACAGTTTATTTTTGTTGGGAAGAATCATGGTTTCTGTACTTAGACAAACATTAGACAGAGGCGTTTTACTGTGTGCAAATTTTTAATTATTCTTTGTCCCAAAGCAATGAATTCCAACATTACAGCTGTCTTTATTATATATGCTTTAAATGTTTTCCCAATGACATTTACTAGCCAAACTAAAATCTTCAATTTAGCGGAGAGCTAACATATTACAAAACACAGTCATTATTTTAACTTAGCCACAATATACAAGAACAGCATGGAACGCCTAAACACAAAACAGCAAGTCTAAATTCAATAAATATTCTTGTGGATGGATCCATAACCATTAATATAGAACGTGACAAAAACAACTCAGGATACACTAACTGACTGCAAAACTAGCAGGGCAACTAGCATGTTAGCACCAAATTGCTATCACTCTCATCATTTCCCTCTCAAAACAGAGTCTACATAAACCAGTAAATTTTATATCAAATAGTATTTGTTAAAAACTATGTGATAATCTTAACTGTGGTGCTTCATAAACTTTACCAACATGTAATTAAACAATGTGTTATTACAAAATTAGGGCTGGCTTGTTCTGGCTAAGAGACTTCAGGGATTCTCTGCCACCTTGTGGTTTGCCTCGGTACAACATGGCCACTCCACATTCTTTACCCATCTGTTTCTTGCGCTTCCACTGTACAAGCTGTATATGTACTTAGAAAATATATATGTCTGTATATGTCTTAGAAAATACATTTGTCTTTTATCTAACAAGGTCCTTTTACTGGCAAAGTTCTACTGATGCCAGAAAATTTTAAGGAGTTCCTTAATCAGAATTCCACTGAAAACATAATTTTTGCTTAATTCTTTGTTTCAATGTATCATTTGGGTTTAAAATGCAACCCTTCTGAATGTATCATTCCTTTTTCATTTGCAGCTTTTGTGTTTGTGCAGATGGGGTTGAGGCACAATACGAACACTTCAAGCCAGTCTAGTGTAGCTTGCACTGCTCTGAACTGAAATATTGTTCTAAGTGGGAGTCGAAAACAACGTTGGCTTTGGTTCATTCTGTGTAGCAAAATCCTGGCTTGTTTCACACTTCATAAAGCCAACCGTGTTTGGCTCTGGCTGAAGAATATTTAGACTTGCTGTTGTTTGTTGCAAGTGTGCGAGCCAGAGTCTGCAGCCTTTCGCCAGTTCACTGTGCAAGATAGAGAACACAAGCTGGCAGGCCACAGGGTTTCTGGGAAAGTTACAACATAAAGCATTAGCAAGATGGAAACATCCGGCTGATGGCTTTTTTTTTCTCCCTGCTCTAGTCTGGATTGCATAATTTGCCAAAAAGACAATTTTATCCCTTGAAAGAAAACCCAACAAGAATCAAGATTTTTACTGAAGAGGAGAGGAGTCCCCAGGAGGAAGGAATTCATACTGAAGCATTCCTGTCAGCATTTCTGTTGCTCTTAATGTGAGGAAAAACATTGCGTCCCTGCCACAGCAAAGGTCACCTTAACACCTGCTGGGTTTGTTTTTGTTACTAAGAACATAAATGCCATCTTCATACCTAGCTGGCTGCCTTACAGTCTGAAAAATGAGACGCAATCAGAAAATAGACATCAAAAACACAAAGACGCTTGAGTTTTAAATGGACATTAGATAACATACTGAGTTCATATTTTAAAAAGAAAGAAGAGGTGAATTATCTACCTGTTTCTTTGTGAGTTTTTATCAACTGAAGAACATTAAGTTAAATCCAAATTATTTATATTCTGTGAAAGTCTTGGTTTAAAGTTTTTCTTTAAACCCATTTTTTTTTACTTACTGTTTTCCTGCAGGTGGTAAAAGAAGCAAAAAATCTTCCAAGTTTTTGTCAGTCAGCAACTAGATGGTTATAACTGGATAACCTACCAGAATTAAAGCTGTATTTTCTTTCATTTCTTTAGTTAACGACACAGAGGAAGTTGGGCCTCTGCAGGCTGTGAACATCAGCAACCCTAACACCACCAAGTGGATCCTGCATGAATTAGAGCCTCTGACCAAATACAAGTTGTATCTTCGCTCCTGCACTGCGGTTGGCTGTGGGCCCGTTGTCAGCGAGGAGAGCACCACCGCCCTGGAAACAAGTGAGTGACAGACGATAGCTGCATTGCCATTACAAATGTGGGCAAAACTTTGTTGATATTCCACAAATGTTGGAAAAACACAATATTGCATTTGTAGTGTTTCTATTCAATAGGAAACACAATTAAAATCACACATGAATAAGTTTGTGATAAGCAGTGGTGGAGAAAGTACTCAAAAAATGTACT
>NW_015114998.1:35963-36735 GCF_001443285.1 Poecilia latipinna
GAGTGGTGAGCGTCAATAAATGATAAAATAAATCTAGCAACAGGAAAGAAACTAAAGTGGACATAACAATAAACCACGAGGAGATAATACTAATCAAAGGAAACTAAATGGAAATGAATGAAGAACAAAATGCAAGAATAAAATAAGAAACTAAAGTAAATACAGAGGAATAAACTGGGATGGCAAGAATAAACAGACACCATTTCCAGATAAAAGGTAAAATTATATTGTTGAAGTGCCATGGGTTTGTTGAGACCATATTTAGTACTGAGAACAAATATATCTTACAGACCATAACAGTAAAGAACTTATTTATGTTTTTAATTAGATTTATTTCTTCAATATTATTTTTCATGTCAGTGTTAATGTCATGAGGCTGACGGCTCCATGTCCCTTTCAATTTGACTCATTAGGATTTGATTAAGAACCAGATTTGTTTGTAATTTCTGTCCAGTAAAACTATTAATCTATAAATCAATAGACAGATCTATGTAAAGACATAATCCATGTTTCTGTCTCATATTTGTATGGCATTAAAAGGACCTGGAACTTTTGTTTTTCCAATGACAGCTCTGGTTTGCACAATAAATGCCATGTGGGTTAAATTTTATGGATGATACTCTGATCTCTCATTCTCCTGAAGGCAGCACAGAGCTGCACCACCAGAAACCGACAGAAACACTGAAGAGAAGAAGAGTTATGATTAATGTAGTTACAATTCTATCCATGATTTAATGTTGCAGAGCACAGTCTTTTTGCAAATAGTTCAGAG
>NW_015114998.1:40366-51726 GCF_001443285.1 Poecilia latipinna
CAGTGTCTTACTTTCTTTTTATCCCCAAAAGCCCCACTATGTCTTACTTTCGGGGTATGTCTTATATTGGAAAAAAATTGTCGAATGTCGTATGAACATATGGAAAGGGGGACGGCGCGGTGACATATGGAGAGGGGGACGGCGCAGGCGTGGGCAGGAGGCGGCGCTCATTTGGATCAGACGGAGGCGGCAGACGCGGTGACGTATGGAGAGGGGGACGGTGGGGACGTAGGCAGGAGGCGGCGCACAGCTAGATGAGAGGTGTTTCCCCGAAAATTAAGACATATGTCTTACTTTCGGGGTACGGCTTATATTAGCCGACCCCCCTGAAACCCCCGATACGTCTTACAATCGGGGGTGTCTTACTATCGGGGAAACACGGTATGTCTTTGAAACTGTTGAGCGGGGGGGCGACGACACATTCACGCTTTTAGATAGATTTTTACCCAGAATGCAAATGGAAAAAGCCGTGAGTGAAACGGTGACTGGGACTGACTAGTATATATTCCATTGAGGGAAAATTAGTTTCACATCTGCTCAAGAGCCCCCTGGTGGTTGAAGAAAAATCCACATATAAACCGGAAAATAGAATATATGAAAAAAACACTGAATGCTCTCTGGTATGAGGAGGCGGGCCGGATCCGGCATTGTTCAGGGGGCCGGACCAAATGACATGGCGGGCCGTAGCTTGGGGACCCCTGGACTAGACGCTACAGTAGAGGCTGGAGTTACGCTATGCATCCACTAGATGGAGCTGCACTACAGGGAAAGTCAACAAAACAGTCCGACTCCGGTCCGTGAGGAGAGCTTTCCGCAACTGGGCCGGGGCGTAGCTGGACGATGGTCACCCTTCTCCGTTCGCGCACAGCATGTTGGTGGAGAACGTGGTGCTAAATGACCTGCAGACGACCTGATTATAGACGGTAGATAGGTCAGTCAAACTTTATTAATAGATTACAAACCAGCTTTCTGACAACTATCCCAGCATGCACCATGCACTTCTTCTATAAGCGAAAATGAAGTCGGCGGCTGCTTAACGTAGTTGCTAGACTTGTTGTGGCTCAATATTGGTCTATATATAAGGCACACCAGATTATAAGGCGCAGTGTCGGCTTTTGAGGAAATTGAAGGGTTTTAGGCGCCTTAAAATTGCAGAAAATGCTGTAATTTCTGTCCAGTAAAACTATTAATCTATAAATCAATAGACAGGGCTAAATAAAGATATAATCCATGTTTCTGTCTCATATTTGTATGGCATTAAAAGGACCTGGAACTTTTGTTTTTCCACTGAAAGCTCTGGTTTGCACAATAAATGCCATGTGGGTGAAATTTTATGGATGATACTCTGATGTCCCATTCTCCTGAAGGCAGCACAGAGCTTCACCACCAGAAACACACAGAAACTCTGAAGAGAAGAAGAGCTATGATTAATGTAGTTACAGTTCTATCCATGTTTTAATGTTTCAGAGCTCAGTCGTTTTGCAAATAGTTCAAAGTTTAAACTGGCATGTTGTTCATCTTTTATCTGGTCATTTTGTGTAATATTTAACAACTAGAAAATGGCAAAGAACAAGAATATTTTTTAAACTCTGATTGGCTGCTGTTAGGCCTACTGATTTTAACTTGAATGTTCATTGCATTTTTCATAGACACCTGTGAAAATAATTTCTATTCCCATGGCTTTTTTGTTCTCTGGGAAATTATTTTTGATGATAAATACAGAAACTAGCATAAAAATCAAAACATCTACAATAGCGATAGTAATATTAATAATAAAATAATAGTCAGTGCAAAGTAGCCTGCAGATTCTTTGGTGGGGGCGGTGAGGGACCTGGATAAAGGCTAGTGGGGCGCTGGCCCAAAAAGGTTGAGAAACACTGTTCTAGAGCAAAACTTTTTATTGAAAAATGTGCGTTTTTTAAAATTTCCGTGTTTCCATTAAACTAATTTATTTTCATAATGCCAAGTTGCACAATTTTCAATTTAATGGTCAATAGAACTGCAGATAATGTTCACTAAGATGGTGGCAGAGATTAGTGCATCCTCCTCTGTGAGGGGTTCACAAACCACCTGTTCATGAAAATATCTTTCTCTTTGTCACCATGACAACGCAGGATAAGAAATAAAACGATCATCTGAAGGAGTGCTTTACATTTAGAACCGTAAAATAAATTATCACAAAGAGCTGATGTGTTGGAATTAATTATCAGCTAGTTTGTAGCTTCTAATCTTTTCAAATGCATACTTGAATTCAGAAAGCCATTTTTATTTGCCTGCGTTAACACCATTAATTGCTGATTGGCTTTTTTTTTATTTATTTTTTTTATCCAACTCCAACACCAAGAAGTTGGCAGTTCAGGGCCTCATTATGCAAAAAAAAAAAAATAAATAAATACTCAGTGTTTACCAACAGAATCCTCATAATCACAGAAATACACTTAATTGGCTTTTGTTTATTTGTAAGCTGAAAAGGGAAATGATTTATTTGTAAGCCAGTGGAAATGATTACAGGGAGGATGACTCGCTTTTGTCATGTCGTTGCTTGTAATTTTGCTGGGTGGCTTTGTGCGTGTTGGAGGGAGACTGAAAGCCTTTTGTGGCAGCTCTGCTTTCAGCTCCGAACATGTCCGTGTTGTTTCTGCTAATGGTCCTCTGTCTGCACTCTCATACGCCACTAAATAGTGCATTGCTTTCTGATTTTGCTTTGAACATGACAGCGTGTGTTGTGAATTTGTATGTGAAGGTGTGTGTCTACTTGGCCATGCAATGTCTGTCTCCCCTTTCTTTCATTTTTGTTCTTTGGTTCTGTTTTCTTGCAGCTTCTTCTTTGGCTCCTACTGTTGGCATCAGTATGTAGATCTATGTTTATGCAGAAAGTGGGATGTCGTACCAACACACACTCTTGTTTTTAACTTTATGCAATTTACAATGGTATTCATGTGTTGTCATTTTAGAACTACAGACTTCAACATATTTTACTGGATTTCAACTCATTGGCCAAAATGTATTAGAGCAAAATTGGTTCTGTGATTTTGAAACCTTTTTGTTGTTGATACAATTTTGAAAAGTGTGCTTTTCTCAGTTCCTTCAGTTTTTCACAATTCTGCGAACAAAGAAATTCATGTGAAAGTAACAGAGCCCCACATTTTTCACACTAATGGATAGTTATTAGTTTACTGATAATTTCCCACAAAACATTGGGTTTAAGTGACTGCTAACTCTCACCTGCAAGTGACAATATTTTTTTATTTCTTCTCAGGGGTTGTGTTAACAGAATATTTTTCATCTTTTAATTTTTAAACAATGACAGAAAACTCTGAAGGCCATCTGTTTTTTGATGGATTATAATTGGCACACCTGACCACTTGGTGCAGACACACAAACATTTTCAACTTATGGAACTTATGGAAGAAACGCTCTGATGCAGCTGAACCAGTGGTGAGGACAGAGTTCATTCCACAGCATTTCCTCCTGCTGCTCCTCATTCAGAGAGTCTTACTGACTTCTGATCACTTCGTTTAGAGAAAAGTTTCCTGATTTCAAAATGTTGGTTGAGTTGGAGCTTGTAATTCCAGTCCAGTATTGCATTAAACCATGGTTTCATCCTCCCGATCAATATCAAAACTCTGAAACATTTGATTATGCACAAGGGGAGGACAATTAACATCAATGTACTTTGTTTCCTTCTTGTAGACTTTGAAGAGGGTCTAGAAGGAAAAAGTATGGAAAAATTCCTTGCAAATATTTGTAAAGCAGCACAGCAAAATATGTGGTTTGGGTTGAAATAAGACAGCAAAAAATATGAGTGACTAACTTCTATCCAGTCTCACTAATCGCAACGTTGTAAATCAGTCATTTGTTGCGATTCCAACTGTAAGTCGTTTGGGGTCTGTCTGTCTCTACATCTAAAGACAAATTTGTTTCAGCCAATTCTTCCATTCTTGTTTTTTAATTGCTGTGGATCTGTCAGACTGGGTGGAGAGCAATGATTGTGGCCATCAGTTTTTTAGTCTTGCTTCAGATTCTCAATTAGATCTGGACTGGGCCATTCTAACACATAAATAGGTTTTGATCTAATTATTTACATGGTAGCTGCATCGCTGGAGTTGTTCTCCTGCTGCAAGATTAACCTTCACCTCAGTGTTATGTTTTTACAGTCGCTAAATGGTTTTCTTCAAGAACTGCCTTGAAGTTCATCATTAACTCTGTCTGACTTTCCTGTTCCTACTGAAAAATCGCACTCCCCACAGCATGATGCAGCCACCACCATTTTTCACACGTAGGATTTTGTACCTTGTACCTGTCTGCTGTATTCCTTGGGCTTCATGATGCCTTTTGTTCTCTAATGTTCTCTAACAAATCTGAGATTTATACTTTTCATATAATTGTTTAGGTGATTACTGAAGGCAGTTTGGATAAAACTTGATTAAGTGACAGTAGTCTGAACAGGGCCAAATATAAATCCATAGCAGACTTTTTCAGAATTGTATGTAGTAAATTGTATTATTTCGGTCTTCTTCATTAAGGTCATGTTCTACTTTGTGTTGAGCTCACATAAAATTCCACTAAAATCGTCTGAAGTTTGTGGTTGTAATGTGGTGCAACACTTCCACAGGTCTGAATACCTTCCCCAGGTTCTGTCTGAATTTTAAAATGGTGTTTGTTGGTATGAGTCGTCCTGTTTTAACATGTTTTAGCCGTAGCAGGGCAGACATCAGTGCATGCTGTAGGCCTCAGTTTCAACCAACAGGAAGTGTTTTATTTGTCTGATGTTCCATCTCGCCTGACCCTCTCTGTTGTTTGCCGAGAGTATTCGGTGTCTCCTTTCATTAGAAAAATGTCAACTTCCTCACACTAAAAGTTTGTGGCTTCCTCTCTAATAACATTGCTAATGAGTAAGCTAATTATAAACTCCTATTAATTGTCCCCTATTAGCACCTGTAAATGAATGTTGACTTTTTATCCTAGCACAGCAACCTCAGTGCTTCATGTCAAAACTCTACCTAAGGTAATAAATTATGCTTTGCGTAATTTATATTGCCTTGTGTAATTTATACTGCCTTGTGTTTGGAAACTAGTGGAGCTCTTTTGTAGCACCTGTAGATGTGTAGTCACTAATTTTAGCCCAGGGTAGCGTTATGCTAACAATAGAATGTAGCTACTGTTAGCTTTGCTTCTGCTAACCACAAGATGTGCTTTTCTTTTAGAAAAGTCTCTGTCAACTCCGACCACTCCGAGGTCACATGTGACCAAACCCACTCATTCCAACATAGGTATAGCAGCAGTTCTAATACGAACAGCAAGAAAACATGTAAAAATGCTGACAAAGCTTTTTGTAAAATCAACCCAACTCACTGAAGAATATATGGCAAATGATTTTTCTTTCTTTCTTTGGGTTTATTTCAAATGTAATGGACAAAGATGACAAGAAAGGTGGGGAAAAAGTTTAAAAAGAAAGGCAATAGAGGTTAGAAAGAAGCTTAGAAAAAGCACAAGTCAACACACTAGAAGTCTGCCTCTAAACCTGCAGAAAGAGAAAAAACAAAATCGAGAAACATATGGATATATAATAATAAGAATCATATAGGCCTGTCGTGATGAATGATAAATCAATTAATCGCATGATAAATAAAACCTACCGACCTCATTTTAATTATTGACTTTATCGTCTCTTCCTGTCTTTTTTTCTTTCTGTTGATGACACTGAATGAAAAAAGGCTCAACTTCGGTGCTCTTCCTTAGTGTAATGTCTAGCATACACTACATGAGTTGTTGGCGGACTATCGACCCATTTTCAAAACCTGACAGAAATCCTAGGTATAACGGTTCGATCGGGTTCGTTGTGCCGTGTGGTGTCCAGCCACATGGGCACAAAATAATGGCTACAAGTCCAGTTAACTAATTTTAAAACCAGGCATTAATCAATGCTGTACTAGAATCTACCTGTGATGCATGTGGCTAGAGTCAGCGTAAAGTCCCGACTGAGTGAAAATCATTATAACTTATTTATGTCACGTTAACGAAGAACAGCTGAAAACCTACCGGGTTCATCAACTGCGGTAGCAATTTGGCTCCAACTCCTCTCCTTGTCATTTCTATATTCTTTGTACGAAATGTTGAATAAATATTAATGTTGTTTCCATATATCATCTCCAATGTCCCCTAAACTTCAGGTTCGCCGTGTCAGCTGTTTAGGATTTCCCTCCGTAATTTCCCCTCAAAAGCACGGAGGAGAATCCGCGCTTTCTGATTGGCTACACTCTAAGAAATAATCCTGTAAATTTACAGTCAAATACTGGCAGCTATAGACACCAGAAGTTTACTGTAAATGCACAGTAGCTGTACCGTATTTAATCCAGACAGTAGATTACCGTCAATGCAAGTACAGTATGGATACTGTGAAAGAACGGTAAAATACTGGCATCTGTAGCTGCCAGTAGTTTACCGTTCTTTCGAAAGAACGGTAAACTACCGTTTTTCTGAAAGAACGATAAAAAAAATACTGGTAGCTACAGATGCCAGGTTTTTTTTTTTTTAACCGTTCTTTCAGAAAAACTGTAAAAAAAAAAAAAGCTGCTGTCTGTAGATACCAATATTTTACTGGACATTTACCTTTTCAATCCTGTAATTACCTTTTAAAGTGCTGTACTGTAAGTAAATACTGTAATGACGCCAACACACCGCAGATGTAGTACCGTCACCAGGGTTTATTAGAAATAATAGCGAGCTGCTATTCCTTAGGCTGCAGCTCGCCCTCTAACAAATCATTACACTCAACTGAATAGCTTCACTGCTAAAAACACACTGAACTCTCCGCTCTTCCGGTGTTCTGTCAGCATTGGTCCTGGTTCTCCCGCTCCCCTGATCCCTCACCCAAATGACAGGTCCATCAAATGTGAGTGGGAGTCAGCAGTCAGACAGGGGAACCCCATAACACTCTACATGTAACAGTGATCACAATGCAACTTATAACAAATACACATAACCATATGGACACCAGCAGAACTAAAATACAGAATCGTTGAAATACTACGGTGGTCGACAGGTGCAAATGCGCAGCAAACACGAGAAAAACAAATACAACAAAGAAAAGACGCAAACAAAAAAGAGATGCAAAAAATATACATAAAAACAAGTATTCCAGACCACTAGAGCTTTGTGTCCGAATTCAGGGTCTGCATCCTTTCAAGCTTATTCTGTCATGGGCTTGAGAAACGACCCGGTCTACGGAAGAGGGGTCCTGCGAAGGCAGAGAGCATTGCAGAGAGAAGCTGTAGCCTTCAGCTAGCTGCCTAGCCTCCACCTCGGTGCTATGTTCCTTAGCAGCCGTGACACGATTTATACAATATTTGTAGGCAAGAATGTCTTCTTTGAAGTAAAAAAAAATATATATATATAAAACTAAATACAATTTGAGCTGCACATTTTCCAGTAGCACTTTATAACTACACCTTATTTAACCTTATTTAACCATTAATAGATAGTTAATTAAGGATTAATAAGCAATAAATGAATCTGACTAATTGCTCCCAAAACAAACAAACGATGTATATTCATGCTTAATAGGTCATGAAATAACTATTCTATGCACTGTGTATATATATATGTTTGCAAATATAACTTATGTATTGTCACAAAGTATTCACAAAAAGACTTAACCAACTTCTAATAACTGCCTTTATTATGGAGGTACTGCAGGATTAATATGAAGCCAATTCAAACATTTCCTAACCATTAATACATGTCAACACATGTGAAAGTACATTTCTTTGAGCATTTGCAAACACATGAAGAATAGCTAATTAGTGTGTTATTATGCATGTATTGACATTGAGTATGTTGTTTTTGGTAGTAATTAGTCATTATGGTGAAAGCATTAATAAATGTGTTAATTTATAGCTTGTTAAGTATGAATCATCCTTAATTAATTAATGTCTTGAAGGTTAACTATTAATGGTTAAATAAGGCTACACCAAGTACATCAAGATTGACTTGATGTACATTATAAAGTGCTACCCATTTTCCTAGAACGGCCACAGGACCCGTTTGGTCTGCAGAGCAACATGAAGCAGCTGTTTCTCTTACTGTTGCCGTAGTGTAATATCTTGGCAACACCATAGGGAAATCTAGGACAGCAGATCTGTATTGTGAGCCGGCAGTGCGACTGCAGAGAGGAGTCATTTGAACGGGACAAATACGTCGAATTGTAAGTGATTGATTTGTTGGGCCCTGGCGCCGCCTGTACACGACAAAAGATTGACCCGAGAGCCACCGGAGATTTCCATGAATTCTTCAAGTGAGTAAACAGCCACACAGCTCTAATGAGAAGAAGAAAGAAAAAAGAGAGGAAAGCTCATACTGATGTTTGAACAACAATAAGTGGAAGCTGATGAAAGCACCTATATCAGAATTTTTCACAGATTTGCCTTTGTGACTTTGAAGGGCCATCTTCTCTTCTGGGCTCCCTGCTGGCTGAGCAGCTGCTCTGTGCTTCGTTTAATAGCAGGCTGAGGAAAGAGGTGACAAAAACACGGCTGTATTTTTAGTCATCTGCCTGTTTCAGCAGTTTGAATTACTGTGGTTGCACACTAATCCATCTGCATTAGCCAGAGAGAGAGAGTGTCACGCCGTGGTTAGGGGATGGACAAGCCCAGCTCAGGTGTGTTTGTGAACTGAATTATCACCTGGAAATAAAAAAAAAAAAATCAGAAGCAAGGCACCTGAGCTGGAGATGGAGAGGAAGATTTGCATGTTTGCCTTGTTGGGGGGAGAGAGGCGGATAATGCTTTGTTCACCTGAAGGCTTAGAAAGATCCTGTTTGTCATACTGATAATGCAAATCACACCCAACATTAGAAAACTGTACAGTCAGAGAAAAGTTTGACTATTAATACATCAGCTTTGACATCACTTTTTGAAGTGTGACCATTTAGACAAGAAAATAAACTGTATACTGTCTGATGGAAGTACACATGGATGACACTACACAGCAAATTTGGAAGTGTTCCATCAACTCCTACAGTACAACTCCTAAATTCAACACTTTGAAAGTGTCTATATTGGTCCACTCTGGATGGTGTAGAAGTTACACTTTTGAAAGTGTTATCTGTGGTAGAGTTGAATCAACACTCACAGTAGTTGAAATCAAATACACTTCAGTGTTAATCTACCCAACAACTAGTGTATATTGTCAAAAGTTAACACTATGAATGTGTTAATGTAACACAGAACGGTGTAAAGTATATATTAACATAGAAATCTGAGTTTTGACATACTACTGGCAGGGTGTGCTGTGGTGGTGCAGGGGTTAAGCACAACCCACATATGGGGGCTCTAGTTTTCAATGTGGCTGTCGTGGGTTCAATTCCTGGTTTTCCCCTTCTCTCATTACCCACTTTTTTTGTCAACTTACTACCAAATAAAAGCCATTAGAGCAATTAAAACCTTTTTTTCCCCCAGAAACTATTGGCCATCAATAATCCCCAAATTAATTTTAAAAGACATTAGATGCTACAAAAACAACAGCACCAGTTGCAGTATATAATCTACTTTTATTTCAAAACAATATCAAACAGCACTGACAGCAATATACAACAAAGGCCATACATTCATGGTACTTTGCACTGAAGGTGAAGTGTGCTTTGAAAGTTCATTGGAAGCAGCCATAGATGGTCATGTGATCACTGATGGTGAAGTGTCTTTGGTGCTGCTCTTGTTTTCACCAACATGAAGGAGGAAGACTTTCAGCCTGTAAGGAAAAACAAGAAATATAGCAGAAACATTAGGATAATAAATAAATATTTTAAAAAGTAGTGTGAGCAAAACTAATCAGACTCACCTGTGTGTGTCACTGTCATATTCATTCAAATTACTCTGCCCACCTGGTTTACAAGATAAAGCATAAAAAAGTCAGAAATAATTACTAAAGAAATTAGTCAGCTTATAGAAAAAAATTTGGACAGCATTAAAAGTCGTGCCAACCTGTCTGAAGAAATGTTGAAGTCATCATAACAGGCTTCAGTCACCAACATGACACACTATCAAAGAGAAAACATTTTGGCAGTTTTTAGATGTGCCACAGGTACAAAACACCAGAGTCACTCCACTATGTCACTCCTCATTGTGTAGATATGTTCTCCAGAGTCCTGCTAATCACCTAATTATTCTATTCAGGTGGTGCAGCAGCGGCACATCTAAATGTTGCAGGACAGTGGTCCTCCGGGACTGGAGTTTGACACCTGTGACTTAGATCAAGGCAATGGTCCAGCCATTCCCCCATTTTGCAGTTTACAGCCAAAAACTTAAAGAAAACGACCTCCGCAGCTAAATAATGCCAATTCAAATGGCATCCAGATTTTCCTGACAGTTTCAATGTTTGGTTACGACAATAAACAGTCGTATATACCGTGATATCCAAACAAATAAATGTACGTTAAGCGAACTGTGTATATGAATCAATACTCTTGTGTAAACGGAAAAATAATGCCTCCATAAAAATAGTCAAAAACATGATCATTTTAACATGGAACTTACCTTGTTATAATAAGCTCCAGACAAGACGCCTTACTGCTGCCTGCTCCTCAGGCAAACATGTGACGCAGTAGCGGAACAAGACGGTGTCGGCTGGGTGTGGGGCTAATGACCGGGCCCAAATAATAAAGCTCATGATAATTTAACTTTACAACATGGACATGCCCGCAACAGCGGAGCTAACAAGTTTCATCACCAGAGATTGCGACTAAGTCATTTTGAAATCCATCTGACATAAAGTACAACAAACCAAGAGAAGAACAGAAACATCAGGCTACTGGTCACTAATGATGAAACAACACAAATTCAAAACATTTTAACGCAGTCCGTAGAAATGCTCTAGCTAGTTTGCCATTTGTTGCCAAGTGACTGATGGTGACGTTGGTGACGAGCTTTACCCAGAATGCACCTGGAGACAATAAGGACGACTCATTTGTAGTTTTGTGTCGTAAAGTCAAATATAAGAGTGAAAATAAAGCCAGTCATGTGGCACAACATTTTATTCAATATTTTACACTCACTATGTTACTAAAATCAGTCAGTCTGGTAAGGTTTTTAGCAACCATGAATCAACAATGGGGCACCCTACTATATAACCTACTGGGGGCTCATAAATTGTTTTCAGCAGGAGAGGGCTTTCTTTTGCAGTTCTTATCAGTTGTTATAAATAAAATTTGGATCCCTGAAGGCATGCTCTGCCTCCCATGTGGGCCCCCTGTAGGTCCAGGCCAGGGGCCTTCTGCAACCCCTACCCTATCCTATCTGTTGCTCCTTCCCTGATGTGATGTCACAAATATGTTACAATTGTGGGAGGAACTGTCTGATGTTGAT
>NW_015114998.1:56645-57662 GCF_001443285.1 Poecilia latipinna
TGTAACAGCAGCTGCGCGGGGGGCCCAAACAAATTTTTTGTCAGGGGGCCTAAGATTTCTGGCAGCGCCCCTGAGGATGCGTGAATAGGTCTGTCACGATGAAAAAATTTACTGTATGATAAATTGTTCCAGAAGTTCTCAAACGATACTGTTCTTTTGAGACCATTTTTTAAAGTAATATAATGGAAATGATGAAATAATGCAAGAACACATTCTCAAAGGTCATTAAACTTTAAATTCTAATGAACATTTAACACTGGAACTGGAAGACATTTTTAGTATCCAGAATAAATAAAACTAATGAATTTTGAAGGCTTTTTAAACAAAATTGCTTTACAAAATAAGGTCTAGTCGAGACCAAACTACCAAACTGAAGATTTTATCATCCAGTTTTTGGTAGAAAGAGAGGAAAAGAGAAACGATAAATCATGCCAATGGAAATGATCGAGTTTGTTTTAATTTATAATCTGATTAATTGATTTATTGATTATTCTGACAGGCCCATGTGTGAACATTAGACTAAATCCTTAAGTTTGTTACAGTGAGAAACACTAGACTCCGAGCAAAACTCAGATGGCCCAGCTTTTACTAGCATGTAAACGCATCAGCTACACACAAATCTGGGAGCTTCCCTGAAGCGTGAAATGAGTCTCAAAAACACTTGTGCACTCGTAACCGGATCTGTGTGTAAATGCAATTTTGTGTGTGTACCAGGTGACTTGTGTGTACTTCTTGGCGTAGGAGAAGGTTTATTTTATTTTTAAGGTTTACAAATCCAGTATTACACACGTACAGATATTTTTACGCACAAATCCTTTTACGCACGCACAAATCTTTTTACACGCGCACAGATATTTTGAGACTATATTCACTCCATAGAAGCAGCTCTGTTAATATCAGCTGGATTCCTGCAGGTTTTCTGCATGTGTGAACAGCTGTAGGTTCTTCTCTTCTCAGTTCCTGGTTCCTGTAAGTAGCACCAGTAACATCTGCAGTACTGTTACAACCCCACCCTAA
>NW_015114998.1:63567-66217 GCF_001443285.1 Poecilia latipinna
CAGCAAACTTCACTTTGTTCTATTGACCAATGGCAGGTGCTGTGATTTTTCTTAGTGGAATGGCTTCAGGGGAACGAGTGGCAGCACACATGACAGTCAAGAGAAACTGGTTTCCAGCCTTTGTTCTGGGCAAAGGACCCACACAGTCCACCAGAACACGCTCAAAAGGCTCACCAACTGCAGGAATGGGCTTAAGGGGAACGGGTGGCACCCTCTGATTAGGTTTACCCACTATTTGGCAAACTTTACACGTTCTACAGAACCTGGCAACATCTTTCTTCAGGCCTGGCCAAAAGAAATGTAGAATACGGTCATAGGTTTTAGTGATTCCTAAGTGACCTGACCATGAGTGGTCATGTGCCAACTGCAGTATTTGTTCCCGATAACCTTGAGGAATGACAATTTGATGTACTACTCCCCAATCCTCCTCAATACCCTTCTGCTGCAGGGCAGGCCTTGAGATCCATTTTCTCATAAGTAACCCATTCTCCACATAAAACTTATGGGTCTTATCACCATTTATTGAATCACTCGCCCCTTCAAAGCATTTAATGAGCGTTTCATCACTTTTCTGATCTTGGCTCAAACTCTCACGTGATATTGGTGGGAGAAAAACCTCAGTCTTCGGAGTGAAGTTGTCCTTGATAGGCGCTGATTCTGAAGAGTCCTCTGCTGGCAGCTTGTCCTCCATCAAAGCCAAGCCAAGAACAGAGTCATCCAAATTCACTTCCTTCAGCTTGCGAGCTTGAGACCTGGTAAGAGCACTGACAGCAAACACATCAGGATGGGACTTCAACATCTCATCTTCACCCATCATGCAACTGGGATTATCCACCATCTCAGGAATAGGAAGTACCTTGTCTCCAGCAAGATCATTCCCCATTATAAATTCAACCCCTTGAACAGGGAATGAGTTTCTCACCGCAACTTTGAAGAGTCCAGAGGCCAACTTGGATTTTATGTGAACATGATGTAAAGGTGCTGGTACATACGCCATTCCAATGCCTTGTACTATCGTACTTGCATTACAGGAGGTATCAGCATTGAATGGCAGAAGGCTGGACAGAATGAATGACTGGGAACCGCCAGTGTCCCTCAGTATCCTCACTGGTTTTTCATCCTCAGGGCATCCTGTTAGGGAGACAAGACCATCAAAAATGAAGGCCTTAAAACAGTCATCAGGTTCACTCAGGTTTGAGAGATCTGGGGAGGATCTCAGAGTTTTGACTAGGCCAATCCCTTTAGCTGGTTTTGGTGGTTGGGGTGCCTGTTTACGTTTCAGGGCCAAACAGTCAGAAACGATATGCCCCATTTTATGGCAATAAAAGCATTGTCTCTCCGATTTAGAAATTGGAGTGTTCTTAACCTGAGATTGTGACACATCTTTCCATGTCTTGTCACGAGGAGGTTGGTCAGATTTACACACAAAAACATTTTTGTGAGTAAGGGCAAATTCTTCAGCCAGAACAGCAGCGTCTTGTAAGGTAGTAGCCTTTTGCTCATTCAGGTACAACACTGTACGATCTGGTAGGCAGTTTTTGAACTCCTCCAACAATACCAACTCACGTAGTGAACTAAAGTCAGTAGCTTTAGTTGCCTGGCACCATCTGTCAAATAACATTCCTTTTTCCCTTGCAAACTCAACAAATGTTTGTGCAGTGGATTTTCTTAAGGCTCTGAACCGCTGCCTGTATGCCTCAGGCACCAGCTCATATGCGCGAAGTATGGCAGCTTTAACTTTGTCATACACAAGACTGTCTTCTATTGTGAGTGCTGCACATACTTCCTGTGCCTTACCAATCAGTTTGCACTGCAACAAAAGGGACCAAACGTCTGTGGGCCAGTGAAGGGCAACAGCAATACGTTCAAACGCATTAAAATATGCTTCCACCTCCGTCTCTCGGAATGGTGGGACCAGGGCAATATTTTTGCTAATGTCAAATGTAGAAGGTGCTAAAGAAGAGGAAGGTGCATCTGGTAAAATACTGACATTGTCTTCAACTCTACCAGAATCTGTAGTGAGAACAGTGGTTGGTTTCTGAGACTGTAGTTCCAGTTGACGCATTTTAATGGCAGTTTCAGCTTCAATTTGTCTGCATTTAAGCTGGAACTCAAATTCATTCTTCCGTTCCTTAGCTTCAAGTTCTAGACGAACCTTTAAACGTGCCTCAACACTGGGATTCGAGGATTCAATAGAGAAGGGCTCAAACCGTGGGAGAGAGGCTGGTGGTTTATCCCTCTCTGGCTTGGCGGCAGCAGCAGGTGGTGTCTTCCTTCCCTCCTCAGCACAAACCTCAGAATGATCAGCACTTCCAGGAAAGGTGGTCTCTTCTTTATCCACTTCCACTGCGAGTAGTCCTTTTTCAACTAAGCTACTAAAGACAACAGATTTTAAGTCACGTTTGAGCAGAGACTTAGACACATGGATACCCAAGTATGAAGCAATTTCATATAAATCATCTTTTCTACAGACATCAAACTGTTCTACAGTAGGATCACTTTAAAATTCTTCCAAATTAAACTGTGCCATGTTCAAAAATAATCCCGGACGAGCCCCCACTTATGTTACAACCCCACCCTAAAATTCCTAAAGTAAACTCTGGCACTGGGCTTTAACATAAAACTAAAAATTAATCCAAACAGTTGAGTA
>NW_015114998.1:70232-76072 GCF_001443285.1 Poecilia latipinna
GTGCATGCTGGGATAGTTGTCAGAACGCTGGTTTGTTAATAAAGTTTGACTGACCTATCTACCCATAGACATAATATAAGGACACAGAAGAGACCCTGAAGACTCATTTACAGTAACTTGTTTTTTGATTGTTTTTCAGTCATAATCAAACTCAGTACATCTGCAAAATGAAGGGGAAGCCATGCTGTGTCAAGTTAAGTTACTTCTGAGAAATTATGTTAAGTTATGAAAATTACATTCAAAGTAGTTTTAACTTAACTGGAGCCTGCCAGTAGTAATTCATATTTAAAATGTTTGATGACTGAGCAATAAAATTAACAAATAGTGACATTTCAAAACCAGCCTGCTACTAATTTTCATTTCTTTAAATGTATAGAGTTCATATTAGCATTCAAAAACTTCTAATGCTTGCAAAGCTACAACTGTTGCTGCTGTTGACATTTTTTCACGGGTCAGTCCATAAGATAAACCTGTTAAATGACTTGTTAGTACAGATAGCGAGTGAGCCCATCACATGGTAGAACCTCAAGGCATTCAGGTCTAGATGTGTTGAAGAAGACTTGATGTACTTGCGCAGCCAAAGTATACGTACACATAAAGCAACGTCTTCCAAAAGGCAACACACTGAACAGTCAGGCAGACAGGCAACAGCAGTAAAAAATCACTCCCATCAGCTAGAAACAGAAAATGAAGGGTGCATTCACACCTGCTCTGTTAGTTCGCTTTAATCCAGCTCTGGTTCATTTGCCTAGAAAGTCTGATTCATTTGCAGAATCAAACTGATGCAAACCAAAATAGTGAACTCTGGTCTGCCCCAGTCTCAGTTCAGGTGAAGTGAACTCTTGTGCGGTTTGAATGCATTTGTGAACGTCAAGTGGACTAGAGAGAGGAAGTAGACTGTAGCGGAGGACATTCTGGGTAAATACAACCAAAACAAATGCATAAGTTGAGTCCTAGAACAAGATAATGCTCGTAGTCTTTTCCAAAAACAATAGAAATTTCTAATAACTTCTAAAATCTCTGGGTATTCCAACTCATCTCTGCAGTCCAACATCATGACTGTTAGGCTAATCGGTTTCTCTAAAATCGATTGTCCTGTTTATGTCTATGTTTGTTGGACTGGCAACCTATCCATGTCCCAAAGCTGTCAGCCAATGACTACTGGAGTTGGGCATATTTTGAAAGGCTTATTCTATATGAAAACAATCAAAGCTTAATTCAGTAAGTTCATGATGAAATCTTCTGGCACTCAGAGAATAGTTTGAACAAAACAACAAATTCTTAAGTTGTTTTGAATGTCTGGAAGTATTTCAAATTCTTTTTTTTTTCCTTTTAATGTAAAAATGCTACAATATATAGTGTTATAGATGTATTTGTCATCTTATAGCTAGTGACTTTAATATATTGTAATGGAAACTTAAGTCTATTATAACTGCAAAATATTGTACGAACTAAGTATCTATGACACACTTTATATGGAAAATAAATTAAATCATGTATTTTCCCTTTATGTTATTTTAAGGCACAACTTTTTTAGTTTATTCAAAAGTGCTATGTAAAATAAGTGGCTTAAGCAAATTCTGAAAAGATTTAATGAGTAAAACTATATTTACAAATCAACATAAACAAAGATGAGGAAAAAGTAGAGAAACAAAACCCTGGGAATCCTTAGTGACAAGCCTAAATAAGAGTTTTTGTTAACTGTCGGTGTTAAGGAATAATATAAACCTTTAATATTACTATCAGCAACAATATAAATATTTAAAGATAGAAATGAAAACTGATTAAAATCCATTGGTATAAACAAAATGAGGTCTCAGCTGTAGATAAAACTGGTGGCTGTTGATGGAAACATGGGGCCACAATTAAAGCAACTCTTTAACTAGATTAGTTTCTAGTTCTCCACAAAGTGTATGCTGAGGCAGAATAGTTACTTTTCATTCCACAAACAGAGCCGAAGCCTTAACTGTCTTTTTCTGTTGCTTGCATGTCACCCAGCAGGCCTATTGAAACATGAACCAGTTCACCTAAACATTAAGACTTAAGATCATATCTGAACATGAGCAGCCCACGCTGAATAAACACAACTCATTTACAGTAAATATATGTGCATATAGTGTAAGTGTCAACTGTTTGTTATGACAATTATCCACTCATCACAAAATGATATCAACTGAAAGCGTTCAGTATCTTGGACTGGACCAGTGCTCATTATCTGGCTTTGTAAAATGTTTCTAGTTATGATGGCAGAGACCAATAAAAGCTATTTTGATAACTTTGTTTACTCCTGTTTTTACCAGCATCCAGGAGAAAAAAGCTGCATGCACACAACTGCATGTCAATTTGTTCCAGTGGCAAAGACACAATGTCTTACAAGAATACCACTCCAGAGTCATCTTCCTATGCATCTGACACTGAGACATTCACAATCTGATGACCAGAGAGGTCAGGCTGCTGCTAACAAATCCTCAAGCCAGATGTCTGAAAGTGAAATTAAAATCAAAACCCTAACATTCTTTCTGATTAATTCTGTTAATAATAGTAATAAAACGAGACAGTGACGTGAGGGAGAAGTGATAAACCCCATAATCCCAGTAGACATGCTCTATTCAAACTGGGAGAATGACAGCACAATTCCAATTATGTTAAAAAACAAAATTTTGCAATTGTTGTGTTTCCATAAAATAAGAAACATGATTAAAATCAGACATGGATAAGTTTGTAGTTTGCACGGTAAGTCATTAAAAAACTTGCCGTGACATCATCATCCTCTACCACTTCCTGTCGTCTCCTTTGTCTTAGCTGTTGGTCACAGGGCTAGAAGTTTTTATCAATAAACATGAGCTTTTTCATTTCCATTAGCCCTTCAGTGGCTAATGGAAATGCAGCGAGTGAAACATGCTTTCTTCAGTTCGCCAACATACATGGTAAGACAGGACAGTGTAAGAGACACTTCCTTCTTAACAACAGAAATGTGTGTGTAAGGGGGAGCACTGCTGTTCTCCAATTAGTCACTGAAAAGGATTCACATCTGCTGCTTGGCAAGTGTCATATACAGCATCGTGGCTCAAAGGTCCATTATTTGTAAGCTAGGTGTTATGTAGCAGTGGTGATATCATGAGACAAGGCCGCTTTGTGAAGGATTGTTTAAATGTTTGGTCTCATTCTCTTATGTGGCATCATTCTTTGGCGTGAACTTGCATCAAACCACATTCTGTTCAGTCACACTGTTCACAACACAATGACCTGGACTGAAATCCATGTCATCTGTGATCTGCAATGTAAGTAGACGTACCCCAAAAATCATATTGGCCTCCAATATCCCTTGTGTCCAGAAATGGGGTCCAACCGACCCCACACATGTAAAACTTGTATCATTTTCCACAGTCCCCTATGTTTGCCTCAGTCCTCGCACACACAAGGGTTAAACATAACCCTATGCCATATTACCCACATAAACAGTGATTACTAGGGCAATAGTAGATAGAAAAAAAAAATTCTAGCAAATTTCAAACTTTTCAAACTCAGAAAAACATGGCCCTAATACACTGTTGTAAATTATAGAATAACACAAACATCTGACAAAAAAACATAAAGAGAAATTTATTGATGCTATATAACCTCTGGAAAACATACAACTTAATCCATATTGTCAATGTTTTTTCTTTTTACACATTGAACTGTCCAGAGTACTCTGTTTTCAAACCTGCTCCTCTAAAACTTTACATCCACTATGTGTATAAATGCACAGCAAGACTTCATCCAACTGGTCAAATACTTGAGATATAATATC
This sequence comes from Poecilia latipinna, assembly GCF_001443285.1. Taxonomy (NCBI): domain Eukaryota; kingdom Metazoa; phylum Chordata; class Actinopteri; order Cyprinodontiformes; family Poeciliidae; genus Poecilia; species Poecilia latipinna. Next base: position 74,026 of record NW_015114998.1, read on the forward strand.
CATCCAAGCTACTTTTGCAAAGGTAATATTACATCAGAACCTGAGTTTCCTTTAGATATACTAAAAACTTTGCCAAAAGTCTGCTACAATCGAAAAAACGCAATTTTGCAATTGCGATGTGGCGGTAGAGAGTGTGACTCATACAGAGGCCTCAGTCCTCAATGCGACTGTTACGGGTTCAAATCCCAGTCCGTTGACTTTTTCCGCAGTCTTTTTCCTTTTCTCATAAAGGCCACTAGAGTCTTGTGATTTAGAAACAAAAATTACAGGTGGATAAGTTTGTTCACATGATAAGTCATTAAGAAACATGCAGCACCATCATCTTCCTACCTCTTAGTGTTGCCTTGTTCGTCATTTCCACCAACAATAACATTAGTTGTTCATCACTTGATTTGTGTGATGCAGAAAAATTGTTTCCATCCAGTTTTGTGAAATGCATTAATTGGGACACAGCTGAAAAATCACCACATGCTAGTGCCAAAAGTTCATATCGAAAAATAAGTTTTTTTTAATTGGCTTGTTTCCGTGGAGAAAATATAATTTCAGATTGTCAAATTGCACAATTTTCAGGTTGATGGAAACCGGTTGACCTAACCTAAGATGATAATTGCAATTCAAAATACTAAGTAAATACATTGTCTGCTTTTGAAACTCAGAACTTTCCTCTTTTTTTTCAAATAGAAAATTCCTTAGATTAATCTCAAAATTTTTTGACAGAAATTCACTCTTCCTTTTTTTCCTCCTGTCTACAACAGGCCATCATAGTTAATATCTGTAGTTTATCACCACACACTTTTTTGCACATAAACACAACTTAGGCACCAAGTGAAAAGCTTATGTCCCTGCAAGCCATAAGAAGCCTTTTATATCTCCCTTTATCTTTCAGTGCAACTTTGACGACTGGTCATCAGTCCACTTTATGTGTTTCTGTCTTATCAATAACTCTCTCTCTGGTTGCATCCCAAATAACTGACGCTCGTTTCTCCGCTGTGAGATTTAAAGGTGCCTGCGAGCGACAACTGAAAGACTCTGGGAGTGATTGGACAGCATTAAAGGCCGTTCAGTGTGAACAGCGGACATCTCTATAAAAGAGGCCTGCTGTAGTCAGATTGAAAATCTGGCAGCAGCTGGAAGGATCCTTGATTCTGGGCACACTTCGATTTTACTGGAGGTGTGAAGATGAGTGAGGGGGCTCTGGACGTGGAGATAGTGTCATTACCAGCTAGTTCACCTCGAGGTTATTCGTATTCCTCCATAAATCCCCAGCCTGCTCTCACCTTGGCCAGGTGCCGCCGACCGCTCCTCGTCCATCTCACCAGATCTATCTGAGAGGCTGGACAGCCCATTGAGCAGATCGCCTCCAGTTAATCTGTAGCTCAGAAGCTCCGACTGTCAGTAGCACTGTTAGATGTGTTACTTATGTGTTTCAGCAGTTAAGTAAAGGGAACAACCCTAACAGCAGAGTTCTGTTCTGTATGGTTTTACTGCCTTAGGTTAGCACATTATTCTAATCAACTGAGAATATAAACAGCTCTGGAAAAACATAACATTGTTCTTTTATTCTATGAACTACTGACATCATGTCTCCAAAATTCCAAACAAACATTTAGCATTTATTTGCAGAAAATGAGAAATGGTCAAAAATAACGAAAAAGATGCAATGCTTTCAGAAATCAACATTTGGTGGAAAAACCATGAGGGTTCAGTTCAGTGGTCTCTTGTATACACATATTTGACAAGTGTTTAATTAAAGATTCCTACCATGTATGTGAATGTATAAATTACCTTAAGGCATTAGATAGATCTAAGTCTAAAGAAATTAAGTACATTTTAAAAAATATCTTTGTCTTGAAGTGATATTTGTGTCTAATTAGCACTAAGCAATCAGAACTTATCCTTTCTACACAAAGAAGTTATGATGTGATTAGGATTTCCTCCAATTAAAATGAAAAAAACAAACAAACAAACATCTGGACTGTATTATGCAAAAAAAAATAATACTAAGGAAATTTACACCACTACATATGAATTGATACATATGAATTGA
>NW_015114998.1:80931-91323 GCF_001443285.1 Poecilia latipinna
GCCCCTTTAGTGGTCTCTGCACGGCCCTGAGTTCTTGGGTTTCCCATCTCTCTCTGATGCCGCCCTGGGCAGCTCCCTACATCAAAAACTATCACTCTATTCATATTTTCAAGAAATGTTTTATTGTCTCAAATCAAGTATTTCTGAAGATTCTCAGTTTTCCATATTTTTATATTCAGGAAGATTTAAAGGAAGCCATTTTGTTTTAAAGGCTCATTTAGAAACGTCCATCTTTGTTCATTACTTATGGAACTTGTGTGATGAAGCAACAGTCATTCCTCCTCCTCATTCAGCCGAGCGGCCAGCTGGATAATTTTACATTCATGCATGTTGAATTTTTAGATGTGCTTATGCAGGATAGCATCGCAACACAAGACAGTTGAAAATGTTCAACTTTTGTTGCTGTCTGCTGTTGCAGAAAACTTTCATGTTTCGCTGTCATTTGTTGCTCCTGTAACAAACTGCTGTAAAGTAGCTAACTCTGCACAGGTGAGAGGCTGTTCGATCAGTCTGCATAATGTAATATTAATGTGTTAAAATTGCATGCATTAATGCATTAATCTTAACAGCTCCAAAACGTTTTCATTCTTCCTCATACCCACTTTCTGAAGATGCATACAGGGAATGAGCATAAATATTTTTTTCCTGCAGTCTGTTAGAGGCATGCAAAGTGTTAAAGTCATGGCTCTGAAGGAGAACCAGGCAGGAGGCTGCAGTGAGAAAAAGCCACCATCTCCACTTTACTTGTAGCATGGTGATTATCCACCTGCCAGGTATTGATTTTTGAATAGCGAGCCCAGCAATGCTACTCTAAACCGAAAGGCCCTGTCAATACAAATCTCATAGCTACATTGACAAAGTGAAAAAAATTGAATTATTTCCACTGCAAAAAAGCAAGAGAAGGCAGAAATGATGAGGTCTGCATCAACTTTGTGCAGCCACAGAAGAATTTTCCACAGACAGAAGGACAAAAAAAAAAGTTGCCAATAGTTCATCTGGGAGACGATTAAAAAAAATATCATTTTGAACTGACTATTTATAATGAACAGATACTGTGTGAGAGATAAGTTATCAATATTGGGATATTTTATGTGATTCAGAATGTTGTTCAGTAAGGCAGTCTAATTAATAAAGTTTTCAACACGGATGTTGGTAACTCTGAGCTAAACCTCAAATCAAAACCCTGAGTTTAGTTTCAGCTTCATCAACTGTCATCATGAACATCTCAACTATTACGGCCAGTGGCCTTGTATGTTTTCTTTTCTTTCTTTTCTGTATATCTGCAGCTTCTAATCAAATTGACTCCACTTGGAAGTGGATACAGCCCTGTCTTCCTGTGCCTTTTCCTGAGGCCTACAGCCATTGGCTCACCAATTGTCACCTCCACCAATCCCTGATGAGGCCTTCTTCTTTTAAACCTAAGACTTCCTGGGAGAAGGTGTGGCTAAAACAGAAAACAGAAAAAGTTAAAATTATACTAAAAGGTGCCGAAAAATTTTTAGCTGTGAAGGATTTATTGGGAACTAATAAATAAAAGGCTTGAAATGGATGGAAAACAAGGTGGAGGAAGACTGTAATGATTATCTTACAATGGAATGCAAGAAGTCTTTTAGCAAATGGTCAAGAATTTAAAGGATATTTAAACTGTATGGAAATTAAACCAGATATTATTTGTGTTCAGGAAACATGGCTTAAACCAGAGCTAGATTTTGTGATACAGGGATATGATAGTACTAGAAGAGATAGGGAGCAAGAAAGTGGAGGAGGTTGTGTAATATTTGTTAAGCAAGGAATTCAGTATAGGTTTTTAGATAAAGGATCATCTTTTGAATGGTTATTTGTGGAAATCTGGGTTAATAAAGAAAATATTAAGGTACAAAATTTTTATAATCCCTGTAAAAAACTGAATTTAGATCAAATGGAGGAAATTTTTAAAAATCTAGTAAGAAACCTAATTTGTTGTGGAGATTTTAATGCCTTTAGCACTGTGGGGGTCATGAAAATGATGCAAATGGAGAAGTGGTAGAACAAATAATGGATAAGAAACTATTGGTTTGTATTAATAATGTAGAAGGGACGAGAATTGATATTAGAAATGGAAATGAATCAGTTTTAGATCTAACTCTAGTATCAGTGAATTTTGCCGGGATTAGTAATTGGAAAGTTTTAAAAGAATCAACATTAGGAAGTGATCATTATCCTATTGTTATTGAAATCGGTTTAGAAATAGGGAAAGTTGATAATGGAAATATAGAAAGATGGATATTTAGAAGTGTTAATTGGGAAAAATATAAAATAATAAGTGATGAAGAAATGCTAAAGGTTAATTTAGATTTGGATATTGATAGTGTAAACTCTTCTATTTGTGAAGCTATTTTAGGAGCGAATAATTCAAAAGAAAAAAGGAAAGTATAAGAAGGAAATAGTACCATGGCGGACAAAGGAATGTGATGTGGCAATTAAATCTACAAATAAAGCCTTTAGATTGTTAAAGAGAAATCAGAATTTCCAGAATTTTCTGGAATATAAAAAGTCTCAAGCCCTAGTTAAAAGAACAGTAAAAAATGCTTAAAAGGTTTATTGGGGAAATTTTTGTAATTCAGCAGGAAGGGAAACAAAGATTTCAAAAATTTGGGAAATGATTAAACAAATGAATGGAATTAGAAGTGAATATGGGTATCCAGTTCTTAAGGATGCAGATGAAATTGCTCTAAATGAGGAGAAGGCAAATATTCTGGGTAATAAATTTGTTGGAATTCATAGTTGTAATAATTTAAATACAGAAGAAATAAGGAAAAGAGCTTGTATAATTAAGGAAAATATTAATCTATTAGAAGTAGATACAGGATATAATTATTTATTGAATAATTATTTTTCATTATTTGAATTAAACAACGCTTTAAGGAAATCAAAAAATTCTTCTCCAGGAAAAGACAATATTTCTTATATTATGATAAAAAAAACTTAGTAATTCATCTAAAAAGATATTATTAGATTTCTTTAATAAGATATTGGAAGGGGGTTATTTACCTGTGGCATGGAAGGAAGCGATTATAGTTCCAATTTTAAAGCAAGGAAAAGAGAAGTCAAATCCTACAAGCCATAGGCCTATTGCATTAACTTCACATATATGCAAAATAATGGAAAGGATGATAAATGAAAGATTGAGTTATTATGTGGAGAAGAAGGGGTATTTGTCAAAATTTCAAAGTGGATTTAGGAAAGGTAGAAGTACTACAGATCCTATTTTGTGTTTAGAACATGAAATCAGAAAAGGGCAAGTTAATAAGGGAAGTGTGGTGGCTGTTTTCTTTGACATAGAGAAAGCCTATGATATGATGTGGACAGAAGGTCTTTTAATTAAATTAAGGAAAATGGGGGTTAGAGGTTCAATGTTTAATTGGATAAAAGATATCTTACATAATAGATCTATACAAGTAAGAATAGGTCAACAATTGTCAGAAAAATATTTTTGTTGAAAATGGAACACCTCAGGGAAGTATTGTGAGTCCTTTGTTATTCTCTATTATGATTAATGATATGTTTGACAATTTGGAGAATGGAATGGGTTGTTCATTATTTGCTGATGATGGAGCAATTTGGAAGAGAGGTAAGAACTTGAATTTTATAGTTAAGAAATTACAAGAAGCAATATATAGTATAGAAGAGTGGTCTTATAATTGGAGATTTAAAATTTCAATAGATAAAACAAAGACTTTATTTTTCACTAGAAAGAAAGTATCTAATGATTTAAAACTGCAAATATATAATCATGAGTTAGGAAGGGTAAAGGAGTTTAAGTTTTTGGGTTTGTGGATGGATGAAAAACTTACTTGAAAAATTCATATTCAAAATGTTTTGGATAAGTGTAAGAGAGTTTTAAATGTTATGAGGTGTTTGGTGGGGAAAGAGTGGGGCGCTGAGTGGAAAATGTTGAAAACAATATATACGGGTTTAATAAGGTCTGTATTAGATTATGGTAGCCTGGCCTTTGGATCAGCATCAGAAACACTTCTCAAAAAATTAGATATTATTCAGTATCAAGCCTTGAGGTTGTGTACAGAAGCTATCAGAACAACTCCAATTTCAGCTTTGTTAGTTGAAATGAGGTAAATACCACTTTACCTCAGAAGATTACAGTTAGGATTATCTTATTGGAGTTATTTAAAGGGTTATTATGAAAACCATCCATGTCAAGAAATTTTAAAACCTAGTTGGGAAAAAGGGGAAAGACTTTAAAATCCTTTGGATGGGAGATAGAAAGATGTGAAAGATTTAGATTTATCATCTATAAATATGAGTCAAACAGTTCCTCTTTCACTGGTCCATCCATCTCTATTTTATGATATTGTTGTGGACTTATTGTTGGAGAAGAGGAAAAAAGGACATTTTTCAGAATCATACTCAGTGCAATCATATATAGATAATAAATATTTTGGTTATGTTCAAGTGTTTACAGATGCTTCTAAGAGTTTAAGTAGTAATAATGGGGTGTCGTTTATCGTCCCAGAATTTAATATTAAAAAATGTAAGAGGATTACTGATGGGGTCTCAGTGTTTACAGGGGAGATGATGGGAATCATTCTGGCTTTAGGTTGGATTGAAGATGTTCGTCCTTTGAGAAGTTTAATCTGTTCTGTCTTAAGTTCCTCATTATACGCAATTAAAAATAATCAGTCTAATAGTAGACCAGACCTTTTATTGGAAATTCAGTTATTACTTTGTAGAATTCAGGCAATGGGATTAAATAGTTATTTTTGCATGGATTCCATCTCATGTAGGAATAAAAGGAAATGAGTTGGCAGATAAAATATGCAAAACAAGCTTCTAAAAACAGTTACATTGAGATACTAATTCCATTTAGTAAAGAGGAAATAAAATCTATTATAAAACAAAAGGTTAAGGAAGGATGGCAGAAGCAGTGGGAAGAAGATAGAACTGGTAGATGGCTTTATAGTATTCAAAGGAAAGTTGGTGCAATGAGGGGAACAGGAAGAAGTAGAAAAGAAGAAAACATTATATCCAGGTTACATTTTGGTCATACTGGTTTAAACAGTTCACTATTTAAAATGGGGAAACATCCAACAGGTAATTGTGATTTTTGTTTTCAAGAAGAGAGTAAAACATGTTTTGTTGTTATGTCCTAAGTACTCTGAGGAGAGAAGGAAGTTAGAATGTAGACTTCTTCTTTTTGTTTGGTTAAGTTCTTTGGTTTACAACTCTGATTGTTTTGTGGATTTTGTTTTATTTAGTACATTTTGGTTGTATGTCCCTACATTTTGATTATTGTTAATTTTTAACCTTTTATTTTTGTCAAACCCAAACGATAAACCTCTAATTGTTAAACCTTTAACATCCAGGTTTCTTTAATGTTACTTCCCCTTCCCCCTGGCTGAGCTGGGTCATAACGTCAACACAGAGAGGCACATAGAGCTCATTAAATTAACATGTCAGAAAAATAAGCGGTAATATACAAAATTATCAGTATAAACTGTATTTTAAAGCCCTTACAGGGTAATGTCTAGGCACAAGACCCCCCTCCCTGCTGAAGGGCAAACAGCTGCTCATCAACGATGACTAGCTTTGGTTTTAGCTGTTAAGTTATCAATATATAACGTGCTAAATCTTAAATGTATGCCTGAAAATTGACATGCATACAATTTGGGTGATAAAATATCACCCAAATTTTATCTAGTTATTGTCAACTCAACAATAACTAGATAAAAAGGTCAGGGAAATTTTAAATTAATGAAAGGCTATGGATGGCAAGTAAAGGAATTATCTTTATGCCCTCCAGCGTTGTGTGTGTGTGCATGAAGTTTCTGGATGTAAACAACATGCAGGGGCTCCATAATGCAACTTGGCATCTGATTAGTTCTCCATACTGTCTCTTCTTCTTCTCCTTTAATATATTGGTGGATCACAACCAACTTATAGATACATGAGTGTGTATCAGCATTAACTCACATCCAATAAATTCATATTTTAAATATTGTCTCTTTAAAATAAATATTGCTCTCTTGCATGTGGACTTTTGTTTTCTTTAGCTTTACTGTATTATTCGTACAGATTTCAGTTGATGTCTTTTCCTTGTCTTCCATCAGGAGACAGATAAAGTATTGAGGACTGTTCTGCTTCCTGGTACTGTGCAGACATGTGAACATAAATTACACCACTTATTCTGTGAGGTACAGTGGCCCAGAAGGCTCAGCAAAATGCAAAACCCACAACCACAAAAGGTACAACTGAACTTAGGATAAACTTGCTAGCATAACTTCTGTTCTGACTTTTACATGTTGTTGACCCCTTATGGGCCACACTAGTGAAACTCCACTGTTAAACAAAAATAATCACACCTTTACATACTAAGTTTTCTTTAGTAGTTTGACTAAACTAAGCCGACACTTTGTCCTCCTTTGTTGGCCTGTTTTTGTCATGTACCATCCAACAAACTGTTCTATTGCTACATTTCCCAACTGCAATGCTCTGTCATGGTTCCACTACCAGAACACCCCAAGGCAAACCCAGAACTTGGAGACTAAACTCTACAGGCCTTAGAACGCCATGAGATCAACCACAACGATGTGGACAGAGTTCCAGAGTTTTCCCAGCAGAGCTGTAACCATCCTCACCCACCAGGTCCACAAAGTCGGACAAGAAGGATTTAGAGAGAGAGCTGTCTTTGTGTCTTTTACTGTTCTATAGTAGGAGACAATTTATCAGAGGTCTACAGGAATTTGTGGGAGTTTCAGTCATGAAGCTGCATTCAGTGGGACAGTTCTGGAAACACCTGGTTCTGATCAGAAACATACAGTGTCCTGTCTCCTGATTCTGCATTCACAGCTGCAAGCAGAAAGTCCCAGGACAGATTGTAAATGAAAATCAGACTAAAATGTGATATGCTCATAAAATGTATATACATCCTCTAAAACGGATCAGATATTCAATCCTAGAAAATGTCATTTTCTCGCAGACTGAAAGCCTTTTCACTAAGTTAATGTCAGCTTTTGTTTAAAGAGCTTTTGTGGACACACTATGGGCTATTAGAAAAGGACTAATACATTGTCACTTCTTTTATTGAATTATTAAAGTTCTACTAAAAGTTTGCTCTCAAGAAGAAAAATAATTGCATGAATATAGGTTCTTAGATGCAACAGAATGCAAGCTTCATGTGGAAATCTAGACGTTTCTTCCTGCTGATTGAATTTTTCAGCTTATTTTTCCAAATGTGGGTCAAACTCAGTATAAATGTCTGAAATTAGTTAAAACTTAATCCACTTGCCTGGTAACTTGTGATATTAAGTCATTTTAAATAATAAAAGCATAAAGAAAATGAACATTAAGTAATTTGTTTTACAAAACAGAAAAAACATAGTAAAACAGAAGACAAGAGTTAGAAGAAGGGATGAAATAAGATTGAAAAACAGCTTCTGATGTCAATGAAAACTGCTTCTTTGTGTGATTGCAAACTAAATTAGGTAATTTTTTAAACATCCTGTAACCTAATGGGTATGAAACTTGACCTCTCCCATCTTGAAGGTGAAGGGTTTTTCAATACTTCTCATTAATAACATGAAAAGTGGAAACCTGAATCAAAACCTGAGAATAAAGTAGGAATTTAAATTCCGACACTGTCAAACAAATCCTGTTTCAGAAAGCCTGTGTGTTTTATATTGACAATTTGCATCTATTTTTTCTTAGTAGAAAGAACAATCAGATGAAAATGTAAGAAATTCCAACTTTATCACCAAAAAGAAGTCATCTGCAGTGTGTTTGTGCCGAGCCACAAAGTGACCTGCTGGTGATGATGATCTGATCATCAGCCCAGGGGACAGGTTAATGAGGACAGAGCAGCTGATGCCGCTCTGTCATTTAGATTGAATCTGAAGAGCAAAATGGTTGCTTTAACAGGTAATGGTGCTTGAAATCATTGCTCTTTTGTCAACCATTGTTACTGCCATGGAAACATGGGCTGTCATCATCACTTTGCATCCAAACGGTAACACGACCGAGGCTATTGCTGCTCGGACGATATCACCCAAATTGATTGTTTATTAAGTCTTCAGAAACTTAAAGAAGAGAGCGCTTCAGTTGGTGGCAAGATGGTGTAAGGAGCTCCTGGGAAAATTCAGTTCATACTAGAACTGTCTCCTACATTGGATTTAATTCAGGCATGGAGTGACATCAGTGGAACGGCAGCAGGCAGAGTGTCTCCATCTGAATTCAGGAGGCAGGAGTTTTCAGCACCGGGATGGTTTCAGGAAAGACAGCAAAGAAACTATTTATGTTCAACTTGTGGAGGACATTCTAGGATTGGACTACAGAGAACTGTTTTCTCTTAGAGAAAACAAGGGTCTTCTCATTTTCTCAAATCTGGACAAGAAGGATTGTCCAGAAAAATAAACCTGAAATCTTTGCATGAATTTGTGGGTCACGTTTGCAGTTAAACTTCCTCAGAATGTTTCTCTGTCGAGTTACCACTCATAACGGTATGGACTGTGAAGAATACAGAGCAGGACCAAAACATCCTCCAGGAGGAACTTTTTCCAGGTTTCCAGAAGCAATTAGATCATTAACTTTTCCAATATGATGGAGCACTTTTGGTTGATCTTTATCCTATGGAGAGCCAGTGGTCAGTCCTCAAAAAGCTAACTACACTGAACAAAAAACACAGATGAAACGAAGAGACTCACCATTAGAAAGTGAATGGTCTTGAAAATGAAAGGTAGACAATGCAGAGGTTTTCACTGAACCTGATTTTTTCAATAAGGCTTTTGAACTAAAACATGTCTAATTGTTGAACATCAGTGGATCATAGGAACATCGAACGCAAATATAATGTTTTTAACATTGCCGGTAGATCAACCAGTTCCCTTGATGCCATTTTGAAACCTACTGCTTCACACTGATGTTCATTCAGCTCCAACAGTGTTGGTATTTCTTTAAACCTTTTTTTTCTTTCACCCTGTCCATTTCACTTCATGTTAGAACCTGCATAAGAAAGAAAGAAGAAAAAAACAGACCCAGGCAAAATACTCTAATCCAGAAATGACAAGAAAAAGCCATAATATTATATAAAGATTATTGTCTGTAATATTTTTATTGCACCAAAATAATAACTAATGTCAGTGTGCTTCGATCAGAAAGCATGCAGTAGATTTAAAATTTCGTACTGTTGATCTACAGCAATGCATTCTGGGTACAGAATAATGATAAATGGTCTGTACTTTATCCATTTAGGATGGTCCTATACACTCAAAAAAATGAACTTAGGGGGTTATTACATTAACAAATGAATATCATGTATTTTTAACACAATAATTTCATGTTTCAAATGAAAACGTGATAAAATCATGTTGGATAAACAAGAAATTCAACAACTTAACTTTTATGAAATGTAATCATGTTGAGATAACATGATTCGTTTTAGTCAGATTGATCTTGTGCTGAAGACGACTAGCGAGATCACGGAAGACCACGCAAGATCATGGGAAATTACATGAGATCACGCGAGATAATCGTTTTGCGTGCCGGGAAAACGCCAGCGGCACTTATGAGAAGACTACATATTCCTGGCAGCATTGTGCATATATATCAGGGTTTCCCCCAGTGTATAATAGGCTTGGCGCCCGCCATCCTTTACTAGCGCCACTGCCAGGCTAAGCCTTTCTTTTTATGATTTTAGGAAAATAATAATAAAAAAAAGTTTTTTCCTTTCTTTTTTAAGTTGGATTGTAAGCTTCTCTGTTGCTCTGAGCGCTTCACTGGCGGAGCAGATTTATTCCTAAAAGATATGTTTATAGAAGATACGTTTATAGTTTATGCATTTAAAGCCGGACCAATCACACAGCTGGTGCCTCTGCGTGTTGCCTCGCGCGCTGCATTAGCTGGATTAAGTTTACCTCAGCGCGGATCCCGCGCGCCTCCTTTCACTCTAACTGGACACAGGCTGACCTGTATGGATATTTACCTCAACCACCTGTGAGGAATTATGATTCTTTCCAGAGTTTTTGATCAAGGTAGGACTTTAAACACCACTCTGGTTAGCTCTGGTTGTGCAGCTCTATGTGAACTGCAAGAATAACTTGTAGTCGCACTTTCAAAGGTGCCTTGAGTGAGCGGTGAGAATGATTTATATTGTGAACAAATAATTTTTTGTGGCTTTTCCATCTCATATATTATTATATGATTATTTTTAGTATTTTTCTGGTTACACAATGCATCAAACAGTATCGAATGCTTTGTCCTTTAGTCAGACAGAGTTAATGTGCGCGGCCGCGTGAAGATCTGAGAAACTCGTCCCATAAACTCAACCAACCAGAATAGTTTCTGTGGCGCTTATTAAAAACTCAATAGAAACGAAATGAAATAGCTACTAAAGCCACATTAGCA
>NW_015114998.1:92675-93279 GCF_001443285.1 Poecilia latipinna
AATCTGCATAATGTTTTTTATTTTTTTTCAATCCAATTAGGCCGTCTAGCTGCTAAAATCATCAACACCTCTAACAGCTTCTGTGTTAGATTTAGTGAAATATGGGAGAAGGGAGTAGTTTAATTGGCCAGCCTAAAAAGCAATAAGTTATAATCGCAGTTTACTAATTTGGATTTGTAAATTCAAAGATTAAACTCACAGCATCAGATTGTTGCTATGGTAACAAAACAATCCAACTATGAATATTGTTCTTTGAAGTTTTACAAAGTAAACTTGCCAGCTCCTTAAAATCTTGTATTTAAATGTTAAACAATTTAAAATCTTTTAATTTTTATATGCTGAAATTGAATAAAGTTTAACAGCATTGATATCTCAATAAACAATTGTTACATTTATGTATCTGTGATCTGATTTTAAATAATAGGATTTATGGGGCCCCTGAAGCTCTCGGAGGCCTGACGGAGCTGCTGACTTAATTTGGATTAAACAGAAGTGCAAATTTGTTGTTTTTAGACTAGTTGTGGGTTTAAATAGCATTTCATTGGAGATCTTTTCCCGTAACATATAATTACACAGTAATACTTTAATATTTTCGGTCAACTTA
>NW_015114999.1:0-4808 GCF_001443285.1 Poecilia latipinna
TTTGTTTTTGTAGAAAGTTTATGAATGTAAATGTTGGGGTTTCATTTCAGAACCGTTAATTCTTCAACATGTCCAAAGTTTTCTCAGTGTTTCAACTCAAATCTTCTCATGGGTTTAATTTCTGATCACATGATTTTTCTGTAGTTTTTATCAATAAACAGAAACTGAACTTTTATTAAAACCTGCTTGTTTTTCCACCAGCTGTGTCTCCATCTTGTTCTCCCTGAATGAATCTCTCTCTGTTTGCTTGTTTCCTCTTAATGTCTCATCATGACTCCATCGTCTCCTCATTGGTTTCTGGATCCTGTGGTCAGGAAGCAGCAGCTGCTGCTCTCAGCCTCCTGAAACATCCTGAAGCTCAGCTGCTGATCTCTGATCAGCTCAGCATCCTGAAGCCTTCAGATCAGGAGTTTCTCTGCTGGTCCTGATGCTGCAGACGCTCTCAGACCAGCAGAGGCTGAACCTCACAGTCCTTCAGACCCAGAGGTCGGCATGGAAACCAGCTGATAAAGCTAAACACAGAAACATCGCTCTGCTTTTACAGGCTGATAAAGTCAGAGAGGGAGGAGAAAAACTGAGAAGGAAAACTTTAAGGAAGGAGACAAAATACTTGGTAGATCTGGATTTACTAAATGTTTAAATGTTTTTAAAAATTATGTAACCAAGTTGCAGTTTGAGGAACTTTGCTCTCATGTTGGATGAAACATTTTCTCTTTCTGTAATTTACTCTCATGTTACAATTCATATAAATCAGCAAAAAACTGTTTGGGTGAAAAAAGAAAAAGCTTTGAATGTGTCCAGAATCTTCATTATATTCATATTTTTCCAAACAAACAAACCACAGTTTAGATTTCTGACCTTCATCGTAAATTCAAAGAAACATTTCCAAGTTGAAAATATTTCCTTCATGTTTCTCTGTAACTTTAATGTCTGTAAATCAATAAACTGATTGTAAACATCTGTCTGTGTGAACTTGTGGAGTTTTAAAGGTAAATTTCTACAAACACTCTGTAAAAATCTCAGAGCTTCTGGAGAATATTTTAGTTTCTAATGTAGGTTAAGAGACTAAGAAGTAAAGATATATTTAAATATTTGCTGATATTTTTATCACATAGGAGAAAATGACAAATATTAATAAATGAGTAAATAGTGTTTTAATCTTGAAACACAGGTGGTCACGATATGAGCTGATAGTCTGTTGGATTATAAAGACTCTGATATTATTATAAAGTTTGTGTGTTGATGCATAAGAAACAAACAGCAGAATTAATCATTTTAATTAACAGAAGTTTTATAAAGCAGCACAAATTCCATAAAAAAACTGATCAGCTGATCGATCATCAGATATTTAATATTTCTGGTGGTTTTGAAGCAGCAGCTCCTCTTCATCACTTTCTATAAACTCATTTAGCCTTAATTTGGGTTTTACTTTTTGTTTTTTCAAACATGTTGTTATATAAACAACAAAACAAACCAATTTATTGTAAATTAAATAAACTTAACAGTGAATCTTAATGATGGACAAAGAATAAAACAGAACAAATGAATCTGAACTGATCCAGTCAGTCCGTCACTCAGACCTTCAGCTCTATGAGCGCTCAGTACCTAACTCCACCACCAGGTGGCGCTCCAGTATAACCCTGATGGTAGAACTGGTCTGAGGTCAGATCCAGCAGCTGGATTGGTTCTGCTGAGTCCAAACAGCTGCAGCTCATGTTGATGTTAAAAGGTTCTGCAGTGAATCAGGTTCTGACAACATGAGGGAAGAAATCTGGATTTATTTCAGCAGAACCATCAGAACCAGAACCAGTGGAGCAGAACCAGAGCTTCACTGGCTCATCAGCTGCTGCAGCTGAAAGCAGATCAGGGTTCTGGTTCCAGGTTCTGGTTTCTGGTTCTGATTGAGTCCAGAACGTGTGTTTCCAGCGGCCAGCCGGTCAGAACCAGAACATCTCTATGNGAATCAGACTCCATGTGTCCAGACTGAGGACTGAAGACTCTGGTCTGTATCTGTGTGACGTGAAAACTGAAGATGGATTCAACTCTGGAAGATGTCGACTCAACGTTACTGGTGAGAAGAAATGATAATAAAACATTTTTGTTTAATAGTTAAATTCTTAAGATCTGTTTAATGAACCAACATCTTCATCTTCTATTAATCCTCCTGGATCTCAGTTTTCATCAAATATTAATAAATATTTCTGATTTCTCTCCAGCAGCTGCTGATCAGATCCAAACTCAGAGACCAACTTTGACTCCAGAACCAGAGACGATGAAGGAGCATCATCTTCATCATTCTGGGATCAATAGCAGCTCTAATTAAAAGTTGATTTTGTGTTTCAGGAAGAGAAGAGAGGGAAACAAATATAACCTTTCAACAAATGTAGTTTGAAAATATAATGCAGATAAAAGTTTTGTTCATTTGAGTTTAGTTGATTATTGATTTTGTCGCCACAGAAACATCAGGTTAGATTTAATTAAACTATTGAATAAAATGTTAGATTGTAATGAATTAATATATTCTAATAATGATGATCAGTTTATTGTTATTGTTTCAGTTTCCTGCTTTAAATCATTTCTAAATGTTTTCTGACTTGGACGTATTGATCAGTTATTGATGGATCAGCTGATTGTTACTGATAAAGTGATTTATTATTTTCACAGGTATATTTTAATAAATATTTTTATAAATATGTTATGAAGAAAAAACACAATGAAGACTTTGAGTGTTATAAAGGTCAATATTTCATTGCTTTCAAGTGATGATTTTTATACTTATAATACATTTTAAAGATGAACATGAAACATTAAAGGTGTTTTTTAATGTAGATTTTCACCACCATTGTTTGTTTTTGTAGAAAGTTTATGAATGTAAATGTTGGGGTTTCATTTCAGAACCGTTAATTCTTCAACATGTCCAAAGTTTTCTCAGTGTTTCAACTCAAATCTTCTTATGAGTTTATTTCTAATCACATGATTTTTCTGTTTTATCAATGAACAGAAACTGAACTTTTCTTAAACTTTAATTAAAACCTGTTTGTTTTTCCACCAGCTGTGTCTCCATCTTGTTCTCCCTGAATGAATCTCTCTCTGTTTGCTTGTTTCCTCTTTAATGTCTCATCATGACTCCATCGTCTCCTCATTGGTTTCTGGATCCTGTGGTCAGGAAGCAGCAGCTGCTGCTCTCAGCCTCCTGAAACATCCTGAAGCTCAGCTGCTGATCTCTGATCAGCTCAGCATCCTGAAGCCTTCAGATCAGGAGTTTCTCTGCTGGTCCTGATGCTGCAGACGCTCTCAGACCAGCAGAGGCTGAACCTCACAGTCCTTCAGACCCAGAGGTCGGCATGGAAACCAGCTGATAAAGCTAAACACAGAAACATCGCTCTGCTTTTACAGGCTGATAAAGTCAGAGAGGGAGGAGAAAAACTGGAAGGAAAACTTTAAGGAAGGAGACAAAATACTTGGTAGATCTGGATTTACTAAATGTTTAAATGTTTTAAAAATGCATGTAACCAAGTTGCAGTTTGAGGAACTTTGCTCTCATGTTGGATGAAACATTTTCTCTTTCTGTAATTTACTCTCATGTTACAATTCATATAAATCAGCAAAAAAATGTTTGTGTGAAAAAACAAAGTTTTGAATATGTCAAAATTCTTTATTATATTCATATTTTTCCAAACACACAAACCACAGTTTAGATTTCTGACCTTTATGATGAATTCAAAGAAACATTTCCAAGTTGAAAATATTTCCTTCATGTTTTTCTGTAACTTTAATGTCTGTAGATCAATAAACTGATTGTAAACATCTGTCTGTGTGAACTTGTGGAGTTTTAAAGGTAAATTTCTACAAACACTCTGTAAAAATCTCAGAGCTTCTGGAGAATATTTTAGTTTCTAATGTAGGTTAAGAGACTAAGAAGTAAAGATATATTTAAATATTTGCTGATATTTTTATCACATAGGAGAAAATGACAAATATTAATAAATGAGTAAATAGTGTTTTAATCTTGAAACACAGGTGGTCACGATATGAGCTGATAGTCTGTTGGATTATAAAGACTCTGATATTATTATAAAGTTTGTGTGTTGATGCATAAGAAACAAACAGCAGAATTAATCATTTTAATTAACAGAAGTTTTATAAAGCAGCACAAATTCCATAAAAAAACTGATCAGCTGATCGATCATCAGATATTTAATATTTCTGGTGGTTTTGAAGCAGCAGCTCCTCTTCATCACTTTCTATAAACTCATTTAGCCTTAATTTGGGTTTTACTTTTTGTTTTTTCAAACATGTTGTTATATAAACAACAAAACAAACCAATTTATTGTAAATTAAATAAACTTAACAGTGAATCTTAATGATGGACAAAGAATAAAACAGAACAAATGAATCTGAACTGATCCAGTCAGTCCGTCACTCAGACCTTCAGCTCTATGAGCGCTCAGTACCTAACTCCACCACCAGGTGGCGCTCCAGTATAACCCTGATGGTAGAACTGGTCTGAGGTCAGATCCAGCAGCTGGATTGGTTCTGCTGAGTCCAAACAGCTGCAGCTCATGTTGATGTTAAAAGGTTCTGCAGTGAATCAGGTTCTGACAACATGAGGGAAGAAATCTGGATTTATTTCAGCAGAACCATCAGAACCAGAACCAGTGGAGCAGAACCAGAGCTTCACTGGCTCATCAGCTGCTGCAGCTGAAAGCAGATCAGGGTTCTGGTTCCAGGTTCTGGTTTCTGGTTCTGATTGAGTCCAGAACGTGTGTTTCCAGCGGCCAGCCGGTCAGAACCAGAACATCTCTATG
>NW_015114999.1:8685-17020 GCF_001443285.1 Poecilia latipinna
TACAGCAGTAAGACAACGGCACGTTTCATTCTCTGCAGCTTCTGAACCTTTTATTATGAAGGTGATATTCTCTGAGCCTTCTTGTAATTTTGATGATTATTGTTTACAGACAATAAGAAAATGGTATAAGATCAATGAAAACATAAATATCCTAAACAGATATTAGGTTTCTGAAAAATCTGTTAATTTCTAGTCAGTTAGTTTGGACTTTAATCATCATGGTTTCTGGTTCTCTTCTTTCTTCCTCCAAACTCTTGAACCTTCATTTCTGAATGAAATATAAACTTTACTTTCATCTGAAAGCAGAACTTTGACCCACTGAGCAACGATCCAGTTCTTCTCTTCAGGTAAGATGTTTGTATCTAGGATTGTCTCTGGTGAATCCTGAGTGAAGGAGTGAACTGAGTCTGCTATGAATCCAGCATCAATTCACTCCTTCATCCATGTGAAACCGTGTGGAACAGGATGGTGACAAATCTAGAGCTATGAGACATGATGGACAAAAGTGTCTGACAGGAGACACAAAACATTCAGCTACTAGAACGGATAAGAAAGAAAAACAAGTTGCAGAAGATTAAAAGTTATTATTACAGACATGTGACCTGGAAAACATAATTTTAATTCTTAATTGTTGTGTTTTACATGTATTCACAAGAAACGTTTAAGTATTTTTTTTCAACTAACTTTAAGTTATAGACAAGCAGATCCATATAAAATATTTAAAAAACTTACTTGGTCAGTTTTCTTCTTTACCAGCCTCAGCATTTTGTTGCTTCATCCGATGTGTCCAGGTCTCTGCATAACGTTGCTACTGATCTCTAAAGCTACAGACCAGATTTAAACCAACACACTGAAAATCTATTTCTGTTATGCTATTTCTTTTATACGCTTCCAATTAGAGACGGTCAAGTGATCAAACTTCTGCAATAGGAGCTCCTCTTCCTCCTATTGCCGAACATTCATTACATTCTCCCTCCCCTGTTGCAGGGCATGAAGCTGGACTCGTCCAGAAGCAGGGAGTTTCCCCTCTGTTCTGTGAGAGTCTGTGGAATGAGTTGCAATAGGAGGAGCTGACAAAGCAAAGCGAACAGAAACGCTGGGGGCTGAATTCTCCTGTGTGCTGAAAGCAGCCAACAACCTTTGGTTTGAATCCTCGACCGTCTGTAACTGGAAACACGTAGCAGAAATAGCACAGCCAGGGGCGATTCTAGGATCTGACCTTTAGGGGTGCTCAGCCCCCAGCAGGGCTAAGACCCAAGAGAAGATATTCGTTGGTCCAGTTTTCTAAAACTAACTGCTTATTTACATACATTCACAAACAAAATTAAGAGACATGTTAGTAATTCATAGAATAAAAGAACAATGTTCATTTTACTCAAACATATACTTATAATGAGTAAAATCAGAGAAACTTTTAAGTTTTTCCAGAGGTGTATAAACTCAGTTTGAAACAGAATCTCAAGGTTACATCATGCCTGCCAACATCTGCTAACATTAATGAGACACAAGCAGCTGTGGACACAGTCCCAGTGTGATCTGCTGCCCCGGAAATCAAAATAAAATCTACTCAAAGCTATGCATTTACACTCATTTGAAGAACATTTTACTGAATTTATAGGATTAATAAACCTATATTTAATATTATTTATTAAATATCATCCAAACTTGACATCCTAAGCAAATAATCAAACCACAATAGTCAACTAAAATCACAATAAGAAACTTAATCAATCATAAAATGTTCTGCACCATATCAGCCTCAGGAGATGATTGAGGATGAAGAGTCGCTGATGTCTGGTTCTGTAGGTTCTAACGGGTCTGCAGTTCCTCTCCTGATCCATTCTGTCTATCATACAGCAGCACACTGCGCCGCGAAGGACACATTTTTTTGTAGATCTATGTAGACAGTATCCATCCTAATAAAATAAATAACTTTTATGGTAGTTAAACCATAAAAATTCATTATTTCTAGATAAAGGAGCAGAATGCAGTCAGACAGACACTTTACATCCAAGCCTTTCTGATGGTCTTAGTGTCCTTTAATTTCCTTTAATTATGATTCATTTGACTTTTCATTTAATAATTAATCAATTAGCTTCCCTGATCCAATAAGTCAGAAGTTACAGTTTGATTTAGTGATTATATGTGCAAAAGAAAACAATCCCCATCATTTCAATACTTCAAGGAAAAATCAAACAGAATCAGTTCATGACTTCAAACTCAAACATTCATCAGAGAACAAATACATTAAAGGATCTGATGTTTAATAATATGCAATGATTTTATGTATCTGTAATAAAATTATGTATGTCACAGACTGGCGACCTGTCCAGGGTGACCCCGCCTCTCACCCAGAACGTTAGCTGGTCAGCAGAAGAATTAAAATATAGAAAACCTTCATATTCGCCAAGTTAAGCAAATTGTGTCTCCAGTTGATAATAAATTAAAAGCCATTTGGCCCAAGATCCAAAACTTCCCATCACATTAGCAGAGTGATGAGTCTAAGGGATTTCCTCAGGAGTCTTAAAAAAATACATTTTTAAAATAAAACAACCAAAAATTAGACGGATGGATGAAAACTTCATCCATCTGTAGCAAACAAAGGAGGGAGAAAAAAAACTGTAAAAAATCCTGAATTTGTCGTTTAATAATGAGACAAAAAAGAGATAAAAACAAACAATTATATTTAATTGATGAAATCTAAAAAAAATGTATAGAGAATAACATTTTTAATATTAAATAAGTTCAAATAAAATAATTATTTTTACAAAAACAATAATAAAAATAATAAATGTGAATAAAAATAAATGAGAATTACAGAAATTGAGGTAAAATCCCAGCTTCACACCTTCATCAGTAAAAGATGTTAGTTTGTTTTTCTTTGTTAGCAAAAGGAACATCTGCTGTGAACTTCCTGTCTGAACAGGACGTTCACTGAACCAACCCATCAATCCTTCAGTCATGCAGAATCCTACTGTAGATTAACATCACCTGACCTGCAGCGTTGAGGAAACTGATCCCTTGAAAACTTTACCAATGAGATCAATAAATATAGATTATAGATCAGATGTAAAAGGTTTGGTCTGTGGATTCCTGCATGAGGAGAATCTGACCTGCTGACCTCAGAGGACAGGATGGAGTATAAAGGTGGAGCAGCTCAGAGGAAAACCAAGCAGGAAGTTAAAAACAAGATGAGGATTTTAAAATGATCCTAAAATGTATCAGCAGCTGTAGAGAGAAGATTAAATGGGTTAAATGGATTCATGTTGACTTAGTTAAAAACTTACTGCTTTATTTATGACCTCTAGAGTTGCAGCCACTAACCCATATAGCTCACAGCAGTAGTTATAGCTGGTCGTTACAAAGACATGAAGAAACATCAGAAAGTGACTCTTAAGAAATGACTTGTTTTATTTTAATCAGATGGATCAAATGATTCATTTTGGTGAATTTTTTGAGCTGAAGATCAAAACCAAAATTTATCTGTTGCACTAATTTTAGATAAGAAAGGAAAAGCTGCGTTGTTCACTTTCTCTTTCAGACGGCAGACGTGACGCAGTTCAAATTAGTTTGTACAGAAACATCACCATCCCACACCCTGCAGTCATGTTGGCCCAGGTGCATTAAGATCTACTGTGTCTTTCTGCATAAAGACATAATGATACACTTGATTTTTATCTCCAGGTTAATCTACTCAGGTTTTGTTGACTCTAACTATCTAATCTGAAGTTCTAGTGATAAAAAATTGGCCCTTGAAAATTAGATTAATTATTTTGAGACCAACATCCATCCATTTTCTATATACCATTGTCCCTTAGTGGGGTCAGGAGGTGCTGGTTCCTCTCCAGCTAACGTTCTGGACAAGAGGCAGGGTCACCCTGACAGGTTGCAAGTCAACACAGAGACAGATAGGACACACAGCCATGCACACACACCTAGAGAGAATTTAGAGACCAATTAACCTGACAGTCATGTTTTTGGATTGTGGGAGGAAACCAGAGTACCTGGAGAAAACCCACCATGCACAGGGAGAACATGCAAACTCCATGCAGAAAGACCAGGGCTGGGAATCGAACCCAGAACCTTCTTGCTGCAAGGCAACAGCTCTACCAACTGCACCACTGAGTCCAACATATAAAAAATAAATTTAAGTTTTGTGGCATTCAGTGGCTTCACCATACAATTAATTTTGTTGCCAACAACAACATCTGGAATTAACGGTCTGGTTTTGCAATAAGGAAGAGACAGATTTCAAGACAATAATTATTATCACAATGTAAGAATAAAAATACCTGCACATGAAGGAAAAGAAAATTCACAAAATAAATCCAAGTAGGCTTACCGGTGGGTACGACCAGGTCCTGGATGGTCGGCTCCAAAACAAAGAAATCAGAACAAACACCTGTGAAATCAGTGACTCTTTGAAATTCCCTCCATCTATTTGTGTTGATCACTGCACAGCTGCATCCAGGCCCGAGCGGACCACCGGTGGTCCTCTAGGGAAAAAATAAAAGAAGAAGACTAATTGTTATTCAGTTCCTCTGTTCATCAGCAAACTCTCTGGAGGCTTTAGATGGTTTCTTGTTTAAACTTCACTTTAACTGAAGTCATCTGATCAGCACAGAGAATCTTTTTTAAGGATCAGGATAAGGAAACAAAGCAACAGGACGTACTTTGTTCAGATCCTGGGCAACAAATTCCTACAGTGATACTTCATGGAAACTGTTGACCTTTAGTCTATATTCTGCAACTTCAAAGTCTGACACACCCAATACAGTTTATAAGATTCAGTTCTTCAGTTCTGTCTTCATGAACAGTTCATCTCCAAAACTATTTTCATTTTTCATGTTCATCAGATTTT
This sequence comes from Poecilia latipinna, assembly GCF_001443285.1. Taxonomy (NCBI): domain Eukaryota; kingdom Metazoa; phylum Chordata; class Actinopteri; order Cyprinodontiformes; family Poeciliidae; genus Poecilia; species Poecilia latipinna. The sequence continues at coordinate 13,547 of NW_015114999.1, forward strand.
CCTCATTCATGGTTTGACAAAGTCTCTCTGGTTACAGAAGTAAATTATTATTTAATACTAAACAGCTGCACTTTGATTTATGCATTTTGTTCTGCAGGTTTTTGAATAGAAACGTCTTGATGTTGGAGGACTCTGGTTTCTCTGCACACCCAGCCTGACCTTTGACCTGCTTGAGGCTGGAGTTGTTGCTGATCTGCAGCTGGTCATAAGAACATCTGGTGAGGACGGGTTCTTGGTTCTGATCCAGAATCTGAGGATCATGTGACCTGATCTGACTGAGAGAAGCATCAGGATGAAGCTGCTGATCAACTGATCAGATCAATATTTAATAATCAGAAATAAACACATTTCAGCTGTGAAACAGCAGCTCTGCTTTTCTTCATTTATGTCAAATTGATGACAGTTTTGATCAAATCTGCTGAGAAAAATGTGAAAACCTAAAACTTTGAATGAGACAAATTAATAAGTGAAAAATATTCTTTCAACATGGAGTCCTGACAACATTTTACTATAAAACTGATTTATTTACATTTTAACACCAGAAACACAGAAAATGAAGCTGATGAAACGATTCAACTAACAAAACCTCTCAGCTTTTAGACAGGAAACGGTTAAACTACATCCACTCTATGGCCAGACCAGAGAGACTTCGGTTGCCGTTGACAACAGGAGGAGTGATGCTCTGGGCCTGGTTTACAGTCTTCACATCAACCAGGATTTACTCCGGTTACTGAAGTGATGAAGAGTGAAATGTGAGGCCGTCTGTCCGTCCAGCAGCTTCAGGAACCTTCAGGTTGAACAGAGTCAGGAAAAGTTTGACCATCAGAGCTGCTGCTGTCAGTAACAGAGAAACATGGAGGCCGATTCTTCCTCGACCTTCTGCTTCTGGATCCAAGGTCATTTTCTGGGTTGGAGAGACGTCAGGAGCTGCTGGACTGAGAAAAAAAAGGAGATTTATAGAAATTTTAAATATTTCATTCAGAATTAGAAAATGTTCAGAGAAACTCTTTGGGTTTGTTTTGTTTTAATATTTGAATTTTACAGAAGGCTGCAAAACAATAAAGTTTAAAACTAACATGAAACCATTTAAACAACACAAAACGTTTGGTTCCGTTTTAACCTGGATAAATCGGGTCGGTTCTGTTCACAAACCCACAGAAACATGAAGACTTTTCATCTTTTTCTCTGATTTTATCCAGAGTGTCTTTCTGGATAAAATCAGAAAGACTCACTGGTTTCAAAAATGTCTTACTTTTTATTTTTGTTGGCTCTAGTGGCCTTTATTTGAAAGCGGTCAAACAGCAAAGAATGTAATGAGAAACAGGGAGACATGCAGCAAATGTCACCGGACCAGGACTTGAACCTGCTGCATGCAGGACCAAGGCCTCCTCACCTGGGTTGTTTGTGCTGCTACAGCACCCCTAATATTAGTTACTTTAATCAAAAACACTTTCCTGCATCTTTTCAGTTTTATTTCACAACATTTAAAGTCACAAGATTTAGACTTGAAGGGGCAGAATGATGTGTTTCCCAACCACATAGTGATATTTTATAGGACAATCAAGTAACTGCATCACCTCCGTTTGTTATAAAAACAACTGGGCATTTAAAAAAAACGTTTAAAATTTGAGTTGTAATGTAACACCATGAAATTGGGTCTCTGTCTCTTTAAAAACTCCTGCTCTTTCTGATATCCTGCCTTCAGGAAGTCATCACAATCTCAGCTCCATTATGGACCTGATAGAGAGATGATCCTTTATGTTGAGCCAATAAACTGCAGTTCAACTTTCAAAACTAATAAAGTTCCTCATTCTGACTTTTCCACTCAGAGCCACTGATCTGATCATTTAAAGCAAAACAGGTTTTAACTTCACTGAGTATTTTATTAAATGATAAATGAGCTGAAGTTTCTTCTTCATGCCTGAAATGATGGCAGGATGGAAAATCGTGAACATTGTGGTGTTAAAGTTGATGCTTTGCTAATAATGTTGGATCAAATAAAATCCAATATGTTATAGTTTAGTCTTACATAGAAGAAGCTTCACAGAGACACATGTAGAAAACAGAACAAACCTGAACATCAGCTTTCAAAAAGAAACGGAGGATCAAAGTTTCTCAACTACTGAGACACATTTTATCATCCCAGTCAGCTGCACTGATTCCCTCTGACATCAGACAGGTGACAGGAAACACCTTTAATTTATTTGTTTCGTCGTTAGAGACCTGCTTCTCACTGTGGTTCATTAATCCTAAAGTTAGTGTTGGATCAGATAAATATCAGTAAAAATTGTCTTATTTTTTAGTTACAACTGAATCTGATGTGTTTCAAGCATTTTTAATCCATGTGAGCAGAAAAGAGGATCAGTTAGTAAAGATCATAAAGTGATTATTTATCACCAACATATCAGCCTGATCTCCATTTGGAAAAACCAGGAGTTAGTATTTTATAGCTAACTGGTTAAAGGGCCTGTTATTTCTGAAAATTAATTTTCATTAGTCAAAATTACAATTCAATATATCTATAATTTAGTTTTAACTAGTCAAAATATCTCCTATCCAAAAATACATTTGAGATATCTTGAATTAATTTTAGATATCTTGAATGAAAGTCTCCATATAAGTCAATGGTAATTAGAGATATCTCAAATAGGTATTTTGTCTAGTCGAAATATAATTAGAGACATCTTAAATTGCTGAAACGTCTAGTCACAGAACAATTTGAGATATCTGGATTGTAAGGGCGGTAAAACCGAATTTATGTTAAAACGGCTTGCCATAATCGCCCTTGTTCATCTGGAAACGCAGACAGTGAAATAAGTTGTCAATCTGTTAATTTCGACCTGATCTGTAGTTTTAGACATAAACAGCAACGTCATGGAGAGACCTGGACACATCGGTTATTAAAGCAACGAAGTGTTGAGGCTGATAAAGAAAAAAAACTAACCGAGTAAGTTTATTATCTTTTATGTTGATCCGTCTCATTGAATAAAACCTTGATTTGTGAATACGTTTAAAAGACACAATAAAATCCTAAATCTGTAGGTAAATATATCTGTAATAATTTTTAATCTTCTAAAAATAGTTTTTCTGTCTGAACTGTTCTGGTAGCCAAACGTTTTGTTTCTCTGCTCAGTCGCGTTTGTCTGACTGACAGGAAGTCCTCAATCTCCGTCAGGAGGCTGACAGGAAGTCCTCAATCTCCGTCAAGAGACTGACAGAAAGTCCCCAAACTCCGTCAGGAGACTGACAGGAAGTCCACAAACTCCGTCAAGAGACTGACAGAAAGTCCCCAAACTCCGTCAGGAGACTGACAGGAAGTCCACAAACTCCGTCAAGAGACTGACAGGAAGTCCACAATCTCCATCAGGAGACTGACAGGAAGTCCTCAAACTCGTCAAGAGACTGACAGCAAGTCCTCAAACTCGTCAAGAGACTGACAGGAAGTCCTCAAACCCCGTCAGGAGACTGACAGGA